>NC_133824.1:4677500-4915792 GCF_047830755.1 Zonotrichia albicollis
CTAAGTCAGGAATCAAAATTACTTTTTTCCTTGAACTCTTTTTGAATGCTATATTGACTGATGTACCAGCCATGGTTTGGTCTACAGTCGATCTCTCAAACTTCCTGGTGCAAATTTTTGAACTGACACAAGAATCTTTTTATTTTTTAACATGGAATACTCTGTACCTCCATATGGAGAGAGGGATGAGATAAATTTTTACTCTCTGCCCTTTTTTCTGATGAATTTCTCATGTGCAGTTCAGTAAAAGCTTCTGTAGCAATGATACCACAGGCTTGGTTCAGTCTGACACACATTAACAGCATCCTCAGTGTGATGTAACATCTGGGACAAGAAAGATAATGCTCAGCCAGCTGACAGCAGGTTGCCACCAAAGATGTGTTGGCCAGTGGTGGTTTGTACATCATGGCTCAGGAACTGCAGGCTGAGAGACTTCAGCATGCAAAACTGCAAGACTAATTCTGATTTTTCCTAACCCATTAGCTGGTTTGTGTTTCATTCTTTCTCTAATGTTATCTCCATTTGCTCCATGCACACCTTGTATTTTCTCTTCCCTTGTGTTGTTGGTGAGATTTTTTTATTTCTTGATATCTTCCTCTGAATCAGTTTTGCATTTTTAGCTTAATGTATCTACCAGCATGGTTGACTTTGCTGTGTAGTATTGAGTCCCCTTCTGGAATTCATCAAATTATTGTAAAGACTCTTGTATGTATTCCATTAAGTGAGTGTGTATCTTGCCATACCTTTAAATAACTCTTCTGTTGATTTTGACAGAGCGAATTCAACTTTTTTCTTAAAGTAACAAACAACCAGGATAAAAATAGCAAGCAATCTTTTCAGCAGTGAGCAGTCAGAATTTATGTTCTCATTGGGCATGGCTCTGAAGACGTGATGATTCCATTCAGCTGAGCATCAACAAGATCAAAAGACTTTGTTGAAGTGTAACTGTCACTTTGATCAGAGCTGTACTGGAAACTTAATGAAACAAGTGGCTTCTTTTGACAGTTGCTTCTTTTGACTATTTCTAGTTGTGGTTTTGATACTATGGGAAAATAACCTGACCCTGTTGAGTTCAGACACTGTGGTTGGATTTTGGGTGAGAGATTAAATCAGGCTTTCCTTTTTCTCTCCAGTAAATAAAGTCGTCTTGAATTTCGCCTTAAGTTTTGGATCCATCCAGCTGATTTCTGAAGTTAGACTTTTTTTTTTCCTTTTTGCCCTGATCACAAGTAATTTCATAAATTTCAGATTTTCCAGCATTCTCAATAATCCTGAAATGGATGCTCTTTCCTATTCTGGGCAGCAGAAATGATCTGATGGCCAACAGCCTAGCCTGAGACTTGAAAATTTTTGATAGAATTATGTGGAAAAATCTGTCCATATTTTGTGTGAGGGTTCAATGACTTGAAGTTTGGTTTTGTTGCACTTCCATTGTGCTTGACTTTATGAAATCACTGTGGAGGCTAGACAAGACTAGAATGGAGTTGGGCTGGGAGATTGGAGTCAGGAATGAACAATGCAGGTCTCTACACAGAGAGATTTTTGACTGACCTTTCCTTTTCATTCTCTCACTCATGGTGGTAACTGAATTTGTCTTTGAAGTGCTTTACCCCCAACTAAATATAAATAGCTGGGGACAAATCAACCTGTTTTTTCATCTTAGTTTTGAAGTTATGTATAAAATTCTTGGTTCGGTGTATTCTGCATTCTTTTTTGGACTGTGATAATAGTTTCTCTGGAAAAGCCAATTTTTCTTCTTTTGCAATTGGATTTTACCGCCTTTGAATACCTCTAGAAGTCTCAAATTTAAAATTGGGACATTAATTTTCTCAAGTCTTTTCTTTTACCTTGTAGTATAATCCTTACAGCACTACCATATTACACACAACCAGATGGTGAGTTCAACTTTTAAAAAATGATGAACAACCAATGAGTGCCTGCAGATGAGGTACTCCAAAGGCTCTTCTCTCTTTTCTAACAATCCTCTACAAGCAGCAGCTGTAGACATGTTCAGAGGTTCAAATGACTAGATTTGGGACAAATGAACATCCTGAATTTAAATGCTCAGCTCTGAACTTTATGACATTTAATATATTTATTGTATGATAGATTTGAAACCACAGCTTCCCATCACTGTAATTTTGCTGCACCAGACACAGGAACCATCTTCAGAGCTGGTGGTGCAAAAGTTACACTCTGGTCCTCACTCTTAGAAGACATGGCAGTAGCACTCCTCTTCAATTTTTGCTTTTTACATCAGAAAATGGCAATTTTGCTGGTATTGACTCTGTGGTGATAAAGATAAGACATCTGCCTTGTCCAGAGCTTGAGCTGTCCCCTGCAGAATGAGCCTTGTGTGGGAATATCCATGTTTTTTTCCCCCAAAGTGACACTTTTCAACAAAGGTTGGTACCAGGCGTTTCAGAAAAAATTAGGCAGATGACTAAAGATTACCTTGTAGCCTGAGGGCTATGGCCTTTTGAAAGAATCTCATTAAAAAAACAAACCCAAAAAACAGGAAAGGCCCAAACAAGAAGAGCAGTTTTGAGCTGCCTTCAGTAAAAGGAGCCCTTGGTAGCAGAATGGCGTGACACCTTGTATCCCTCACAATGAATATATCTAAATTCTAATTTCCTGAACTCTGGAGAGGAGTCAAATGTCTGAAGAGAGTTTCTTTGCTCACGGGTCCAAAACTTCTGCATTCAGAGAGCCGGGCAGACAGCTTGTCTCCACTTTCTTTGGGAGTGCATTGCCAGATCTTGCCTGGCTGCTTCTGACAGCCAGTATTTCCCACTGCAGGGCCAGCTGCTGCCTCCTCCTGCTGTCTCTCAGCTGCCTGTGAAGCCCAGCAGACAGTTTGGGCTCTGCCATTCACAAGTCCTGCTCACTAGCCCGTGTCCAGTGTGTGCCACAATCCCAGCCTTTGCTAAACAGAAGAGAATAGGGATGTTCCTGTATTCCTGCTGAGCAGACGTGCTCCCCACAGCCCTGGTGAGGCAGTGTGACTGCCAGGCCTCCACTATCACAGCCATGGGGATAAGCCATGAAATTTCCTCCTGATTCCTAGGTTACTTTATGCCTCGAAGCTTGAAAGTGTAAAGCTTTCCAAAGCACTTGGCTTTATCAAATGCTTGTAATTCTGTGTATTTTTTATTACCCATGTGAAGGTTTCCACCAACGTAACTTCATGGATTTCTAGCAGAATAGCCTTGATTTCTAGCCATGTGAGAAGAGGATAATTTTCCAGGACTTTTCAGCCTGGGACAATTATATTTTCAATTGGAAGAAACAGCATTTTGTCTATAGACATTTTCAAACCTAAATTATTCTGCTATCTGTGCTCCACCAATTAATTTAATTGATATTTTGATTTCTTGACCTGTTCAGGGATGGAAATGAAAGTCGAAATAGCAAGATTCCCTCCAGATTGGAAATTCTGCCTTTTGATTAGGTCTTATGCAGCATGGGATTATTTTATTGCCTAATTTAACATATACACATACACACACACATATATATATATATGCATCTCTCTATAATGAGCACCTTAGGACCCTAAATAAAAGTTTATTACAATTGAGTGTTACTTGTAACAGCGTTTGGCAATTTACCAACAAGCAGAGAAATGTCCAATTTTAGTCCTGTAGGAATTGTATAGTAACTTCATGGATAAGCTTCATATTGATCAGCCCTCAAAAATATCTTGTAAGGAATGCAATAAATACTTGAGAATAGAACATTCATGTATTTACAAGCTAAACACAGCTTGCAGTGAAGAAAGTAAGAGAAGTAAAACCATGATACCAAGGTCAGTCTTATGTTCCTGAATTTTTTCTGTGTGGGAATTTGGCACAAACAGATCTACTATGGCAAAATTAGAGCATTTTGAGCATGCTGAATATCCCTTTTAAGCTCCCCATGGCAGCTGTTTAACACTCCCCTCTTGTTGCTGCATTCCTCCTCTTCATCTCAGATGTTTGTTGCTCTGCTGACCTTCATCTTTCTAAATCAACTTCTCTGCCTTGCAGACCTTCCTTTTTTTCTTATTTTAAACAGAGGTTGACCTGTGTATCTTTAAGTATTAAGTTCAAAACCTTTGTTTCACATTTTATTTTCCCTGATTCCTTCTCTTTCCCTCTCTATCCCCAAGCTTCCCAAGACTGTGGCACTTGCTTTTAGGAAAAGCCCTTGAAGGGAGACAGAGCAAGCAAGGGGGCACCTTCATAATTAGGAAAACACAGGGGAAAGTAATTTCACTTTGTCTCTCTCCTTCCAGCTAACACCAGAAGCTTTTTTTTGAGACTGGTTGCATGACAGTTCAGGTGCTCCCCTTCCCTGGGGGTCAGTGGGGACAATGGGTGTTGAGCACCTCTGAAAATCCTTCTTCTTAGGAAGCCCTGCCTAGAAAGGCTGGGCTAGGTCAGGCTTGGCCCACATGGCTACAGGTCAGCTCTGATTTGGGCCTGGTCTCACCTGACATATGCCAGCCCAATGGCTCAGCTAGTCTTTGGCTATTTTTGTCTTTTCTTTAGGGAGACAGCTTGACTGCTTAACGCAGCACTTAATTCTCAGGTCATGATCTGCATGTCTTCAGGTCATAGGGGAATTTTGGCTTGCCAAGTGTTAAACCTTCTGTGTTTATAAGCATTAAACCTTAATGTGGTTACTGCTCACTGCTTTCTGTGTTTTGTTTCTATCTTGTGAAGACTATGACATTTAGCTTAAGGGCACTGCAGACAGTAACTCAAGCTTTGTTTAAGATATGGCAGATAAAAAATTTTCATGCTACTAACATATTATGGTAATGTGGGACACTTTACGCTGTGTAAATACAAAACTAGCATGTTACAAGGATGAGGTATTTGATATTTTCTTGCCAAGGAAAATATTTACTTATTTTTATAATATTGATTTGTACATCATTAAAAAACCACCTTATTTTTTTAGCTTTTGTGTGAATTAGGGGATGGAATCTTAAATTTATTTTAAAAATAAAAACCACATCATGCAGTCATTTCTACACAATGTGGGAGTGCTGACTTCTTTAATCACTTCCAAAGAACAATTCTGCTTGGCTTTTCCAGCCGCTGCAAACCTAGCAGCCTGCAGGTGAATGGCATGTGGGGAGGACTCACTCTCTTCAGTCTTCCCACCTTCTTATTTCTCCGGTAGCTTTGGATCAGCACAAAATTCTTTTCCCACTGAGCATCTGCTGACCTCAGCGACCTGCTGAAGTCCATCAGCCTCTGCTGACCTCAGTGATTTCCCTAAGAGCTGTAGTGTATAGGGAGGCTTTCCTGTCCTTAAGACCCCTGTGCTAAGGGCCTGTCCCAAACCTCACTGACTTGGTGGCAAGCCTTTAACCAACCTAAATAGGCTTTAAATGGAGTCTTATTGTGGAATTTGCTAGTGGAATACAATGGGGATTTTGTGTCCTGGCATGTTTTAAGGAGTGCTTTTTCTGCTGGACAAATCGGGTAAAGCTTTATTTGTTTGGAATGGGATCAGTTCCTGATGTGGGTCCAGGGACACACTTGTGTGTAAGAGGCCATGAACAACTCCTTTGAAAGCACTGAGGATTGTTTAAAAGACCACTTGGCAGTTTTTAATCTAGCTACAAAAATGTGTGCAAATCTTATTACAAGGTAAGTGGAAAAAAACCAAATACTGAGCTGCTAAATTTAATCTCTATCCAGAACACTGTAATAAACAAAGAAGGAAGAAAATACCTATATACCAAAGAACCATGCAAACATATGTTTGCAAACACAAGTCTTTTAAATTTTTCTTTGCCTGGACTCCAACCAATGCCTAGTTGTACACTTAATATTTGCAGGTGATATTTCTGTTTGATTTTATTCAGACCTCCAAACCTATCTCTTCTCCAGGTGGAAATATGTGCATGTGTTACTTTACATAGCTATATAAGAGGGTTTTACACAAGTGCTTGGATGAGGTCTGGCCATAAAAAGCAGTGATTATTTTGCCTTGTATGGACTGGTCAAGGGACCTATGCAACAAGGTACTTTGCTCCTTTCCATGTTACGGAGGAATTGCTGGCATATTACAATGTGTTATTATTGGAAGCCAAATTCTGACCTCATTTGTAAATGTACAGATTTTATAGAATATGAGAGGCTCGGATGTGTGTAAATGAGATCAGGAGTTTACTTCATTTTTTAGAAATTTAAAGTGAAATACAACCATAGAAAAACATAGGCGAAAAGATCCTCAAAAGAACCTCAGTCATCTGTGTGTAACAAAGCAGGACCAATTATGCCTGGGTTCTTCCTGTCAGCTGTTCATTTAACTTGTGCTAGAAGACAACACAAGACAGGAAAATCAAGATGATCTATTCCAATGCCCAGATGATATATTCCAATGATTCACAGTCAGGTTTTTCTTAAGTCAAATCTGAATCTTCCCTACTGCAATCTTAGCCCTGTATGTCCTATCTACCATGCAGTATTGCTCTCCTGATTTTTAAACTGTTAGGAATATTTTCCCATGTTGTCTCTCTGGAGGTGTTCACAGACATGTTTTCCAACAGAACAATTGTAATTTAATTAAGGTGCTATGAGGCAACAAGAATAGAAACTATTATGTCTACTAACAACAGTCATATCTCTGCTTATCAGCATAATAGCAAACCAATTTAATTAAATGCATTGGCTCAGTCAAGTGAGTTTACAGTCTGAATTTGCCATTCCTGTAAATGGAGCCAAATTTGTTTATTTTCAGGGATTCTAGAAATTCATGTAATCCTTTTTCAAGAATAGCTGTTGTCAGCAGACTGATAGTAATGTTGAATCATTTGTGTCGGTTGTAACAAGGACTTCTATTCCTGAAGAGGTTCCCATTGAAAGGCAGGAGTACGCGCAGTTACAGACTGTGATGGACGTGTGTGATGCTGATGATGTGAAGAGGACAGAAGGCCCTTTAAAAGAACACCAGCCAGACCACAGAGAGAAGGGGATTCAAGGTAGGGCACCATGGACTTGGCAAAGGAAATGCATATTTTGTCCTTGTAAAGGAAGCTTTCTAAAAATGCCTCACTGTTGGCTCTGCTCCACTGACATTAGTGAAGCTGGAAGACATAGTAATAGCCTAAAAGATCAAAAGCACGAGTGGGATTTCTCTGCTGTGCCATACTGGTGGAGCTGGACAAGGTCTAATAACAGTGGGAAAACCTTGGTGAAGATCCCTGCTATAGACAGGACACCATGGAACTTCTAGGAGTTAAATCTGCAGGAAATAAAAAGATGGTGAGGGAGTGTGGGAGATGCAGTGCAGACCATTCCTAATAGGAGTAAAACTGAACGTAGCTCAAAATATAATATTGGGAATATAATTGAAAAAGATGTTTTTTTGAATGAACAATAACCTGTAAATTCTTTAGTGTGTGTTCTCTGAGCTGTAGAATGCTCTGATTGTTAAGGCAATTAGCTTTTAAAAATAGTTATTTTTTTAGATTTTAATTACATGCTGCATTTTGCCTTTGTTATTAGATGGGGTCAGTAAGGTTACTGAAGTAATTATTGCGCTCTGCTTGGCACTGGTTAAAGCATAACTGGAGTAACTGCATTCAATTTCTGTACAAAAAAATGTGGACAAATTGAAGAATTTAGAGTGGAAGAAAGATGGTAAGAAGTCTGGCATTCAGATCTAAGAGGAAAGGTTAAGATAACTTGGCACCTTTAGCCAAAAGGCAAAAGTAGAGTGTGGGGAACATAATAACGGGAGACATAAAGAAATGTTATAAAGAGGACAAGGATCAATTATTCTCATTAGTCAACAAAGATGAGACAAATAATAATTGGCTGAAGCAGAAGGGAAGTTTTAGGTTAAATATTAGGCAAAACTGTAGAAGAACTGTTCGGCAGTTGGACAAGCTGCCAAGAGCCGTTGGACAATCACTGTTGTTGGAGTTATTCGAGGCCAGACACCCATCTGCAGGAACAGTTATAGAATAATTAGATCAATCCTGCCACAGACAGAAGGGTAGGGTCCTTCTGGCCTCAGTGACCAAGATTTTGTTATGGATCTACTTTTTCAGGATTCATGCCCACCTGCTATTTTATAAACTATGGTGTCTGCTTCAGCCTCTTCTAAAATCAAGAAGGAGAGCAACAATTTAAAGCTGCTCTTTATTGGGTCAGAAAACATGTGAGACATAAAATTATCCCCTGATCTGTGGCCATGCATTTCTTTTTATGTTTTTTTAGAATGAGACTTCCTCTCCTCTGGGCGTCTCTGCTTTGTCCCTTTGAACATATGAGCTCTGGGAGCATAAAGTAGTAACCAAAACAGAGTAGAAGGGCTTTGGACTTATTCATTGCTATTCACTACTTTATGGCAGCTTTTAGAAGTTGAATTGTAAATAATGTCGATGTTTTATTGACAATATGCTCCTCATCTTCCCTACTACTTACATGGAAGAAACCAATCAAGCCAAGGGAAGACTCTGCCTTTGTGGTGTCAGCAGATCTCTTCCCATGGATCTGTTGAGATGTTGAAAACAAAGCAAACCAGGAGTAACTCTACAAAAATTTGCTGTGCTATAAAATGTTTGCCAGCTGGATTGGACCCAAAGATTGGCCTGGACAGGTTCTTCTTCCAACTACATAGCGAATGTCAAGGCATGGCTCCAAATACTGGTCACTGTGTTTGCAAGCAGAGCAGATAATTTTTAGAGGTACATCACACTGTTTTCAGCACATCCAGGACCGGAATCTGGCTGCATGATGGACAAAAACAGGGGTGGCTTACATTTGCTCTGAGAGGCACTGCAGAGATGATACAAAGGGCAGTGAGCTAATTTGTATTGCAAAGAGTGGTCTTAAAATGGTAATTACATATGCAATTATAAACCATGAGCCCAGCTTGTTTATTTTCCCCCTCTAGTGCTAATGAAAAACAAAGTAGTCATAGTGTTTGTGAGATCCTGGTGCAATGCAAGCAATCATTTGGCTGGCTAACTGGGAGGCAGAGGCACAAAAAAAGAAAAAAAAAAGGAAAGGAAAAGAAAAAATAATGAATAAAAGATAGCCAGTGACAAAGATTTTAAATCCCCAGAATAATGGCAATGTTGTACAAAATCCTTGTGTTTGCTAAGCCTCATAACACTGAGCAACCTCCAGTGTCTGGAATGCCTTGGCTGGCTGTGCTCTGTCCACTTCTAGCTGGTAATGTTATCTCAGAGATACAGGGATATGTCTGCAGAGGAGATAACCTCTCTGCTGAGTCAGGAGACCAGAAAAGGGTCAAAGAGCAGGAGATGCCATTGCAATGTGATGCACCACCCAATATGTAACATGAACAACCCCATGACTGGAACCATGGGATGCCTTCACTAAACTCCATTGTTCTTTTTTTTTCCCCACACTCCTATATCCTGTTACACAAAGCAAAAGTGCTGAGGTGCTTTGAGGGAGGCTGTCTGAGAAATCTAAGCAGGCAAAGCCCCCCTGGGGAACCAGCCATGGGTCTGTGTGATGGCTGACTACTTGCAGCCAAGAGGCAGGAAGGGTTGATGGTCCTGCAATTTGCTCCCCATCCTGGCCTTTGCATGCCCAGGGGCTCTGTGAGGAACCATGGCAGTCTCATCTCCTGGCTTCACTCTCCCTCAGTCTGAGGATGCTCCGATGATTTTCTGCAAAGTGTGTAAAGAGGCAGGGAAGATGCCGAATGCAGGCCTGGTTTTCTGTCCTAGTAGTGTTGAAGGAGACCATTTCATACCATTAACTCTGTATTTATTTTCTAAAAGCAGACTGCATATTCGATGAAAAACTAATATTTAAGAAGACAATAGCCTTTGAATTCAGTTATACTTGGAAAATATTATAGATATATACACATACATGTCTAACAGATCATGCATCTAACAGGGGAGGAATGAACCTTTTCTTCTGTAACATCTATTAATGAGTCTACGTGCAAAACTCCATCAAATGGTTTTTGGAACTATAAACCCTTCCTTTCTTGGCTTAGTTCTTCAGGCTTTGCTAACCCACTTTTTTTGGTGCTGTGTCATCCTGGACTGATTCACATGTGAGTGTGAGGGGGAAGAGTACCTTCACCACCCCTTCAGTGCTGAGCCGAAGTGGTCTGGAGGGCCAAGGGCCAGGCATTCCTACCTACAAAAGTGGCTGATATCTTAGTGTGGGAGGCAATGCAGTTCTGACACCACTGGGACTTAATAACTCAGAGCTGCTTGGTGTGGCCATCCCCTTTGTGCCTGTGGGTCTCCTTGCCCCCGTGGAACCCCTCTGTAACCTCGAGCACCCTTGGGACCCCTTCGCTTTTAATTCACTGGGCAACTTGTGACATAACAGCATTAAGCCTCTGTCTGCTCTGGCTTTTTCTGTTTTAAATAAGATTTCTGCTGCAAAGTTGAAGGACTGGAGGAAGAAAATCTGACATGACTTAGGGGTAGCACAAACGAGTCATAGGAAACTCACTCTAGAGATATCTCCAGAGACTAGTCAAGACAAAAGTTACAGCACAAGCATTTGGAAGGGGGCCACTGCAAACAATTTGTCCTCATTCCAGTTGAGCAACTGTAAGCAGGGACATTTTCAACACAGGCCATTTAGGGACAGAAGGAAAGATTGGATGGCACTAAAAGAAACTACACAAATACGTGGTGATAGGATGACTCGGCCACCCGCCACACATACTCTGCTGCTTCGTTTTTCTTTCTCCTGTCATCCCGACATCTGAAAAGGTTCCACCCCAGCACAGCAGCACAGCACAGCGGAGACTGGAATAAATTAACTCCAGGTGACAAAACCACCTTCCTCATCTGGCCTATGTTTGCAAGGAAGGAGGACAGAGGTCAAGTGTGTGTCAGGAGCTGAGGACAACAGGGTGAAAAAGGAGCTGAGGACAACAGGGTGAAAAAGAAGCTGAGGACAACGGGGTAAAAAAAGATTTTCCTTGTCTAAGTGAGCAATTTAACAAACATAGGGAGAAAAGATGCTTTGCTTTGTATTTTTCTCCCTGAGTCTCTGGGTTTAAGGGACTGCAGTCATCCTGTTTTTTTGAGGAAAAACTTGAATACCGTTATTTCAATTTCTTTAATCCTTCTCCTCCCCCTTCACTTACAAGCTGCTCCTGCTCTACTATTTTCCTCAGCATGCCAAGGCACCATACCTTTCTGTGGAAAGTTTCTGCCACCCTCTCTGATTTTGTATTCATGCCGCATAAATAAGAACAAGACCTCCCTCCAGCACCTTGGCATGATGTGGAGAGTTGGGTGGGAGGATGGTGCGTGATAGAAATATTATGTAAGCAAGGTTTGAATGTCTGTAGCCCTAGCTCTAGACAGCCGTTATCCACAGATATTTTAAAACTGTTTCTTTTTTCTTTTTTTTTTTTTTTCCCTTCTGAGCATCACATCACAATACGGTTTCATTCAGTGAAGAGCTGGCATTCAGGGGCTGGATGGCTTAACTGGCCCAGATGGGGTGCCTTTCATCTGTAGGTCATTGCTTTGAATTCTGCCCACATTTTTGGCTACTAGGAGCTCTTCTCTTCTGACGGCAGTGCAGCAGCATATGCAAAATTGCTAGGAAGTCTCTGATCCTAGACACCATGTCTAGATCATAAAAGCTACCATAACAATGAGTCTAAATGGCACCCCTCTTGGCAGCTGAGGCAGAGGCCAAGCAATAAAAGGACTATGGAGAATGGGCTACTGTCTAGCATCTATAAGCTAAGAGTGAGGAACACTAGTGAGGGAGTGTGAGAAACTATGCACAGCCCATGAAGGCACTTTTGGTTGAAGAAAGAGAGAGAGAAAGAGACTGAAATCTCCTAGGCTGAAAGGCCAACACCTTTCAATAGCCGACGAATCATTTACAAATGCGAGAACAAAACCATTGTTAGTCCTCGTGCCTTTAACAATGCTGCTTCCTGTTGGCATCTTTTGCTTACCAATAACACAGTCCCATGATTTGTATCTCCACAGTGCTACACGAGCACTAACTAATTAATCCTTTTTCACCCCTTTGAGGCAAGTGATTTTTTATTTTTTATGGTCTGTGGTGGAGACATCTTCCTTAAAACAGATTGCAGATATGTTTATAAATGCTACATTATGCTGACTACACAGTGGATGCTAATATTAGGATTTATGCTTTTCATACAGCTATTCCAGTTCAGGTAGGCTGTGCCCAGTTATATGTTCTGCTGAATGGAGGTCTTAATTAAAATAAATGAGTACTAAATCTTGGGGAAAAAAAACAAAAACAAATCAGAGTAGGCCAGGGTTACAGTATAATGATACGAAACAAACAAACAGCCCCTCCTTTCTGCCCCCCAAACAAATCAACTCCCCTTCACTGGAATAATCTCTGGCTGTCTGACCTTATTTATTCAGATGCTGACATGAATCATCATCCGAGCAAGTACTCCCTCCTACACCTGCAGTACTTGGGGTTATAGCTCTCCTTGGTTTTCTGCAGCAATAAGATCTCAGTGTTACTTGGAGCCGTCTCCATCTGGCAGGCCATGAAGTCCACAAAAGCACAGAGGTCTTTCTGTAAAAGATGGAGACAGCCCAGATTGCTTTCCATTTACACAACATCTCAGGAGGACTCCAGACTTCTCTCTTTTGCAGTTACAGTCAAGTGTGCAGTCTTTTTCTCTCCTATCTACTTTTTGTGTGATGACCTCTTCTTGGGGTGAAGAACTGCGTGGGTGAGTTTGGGGGGAGGGGTTGTTCTTCTCTGGAAAGCCAAATTGCAGGATGCAGCACATCTTGAGCTTGGCAGCCTTTCACGCTTCCCCAAGAGGCAGCTGAAGGGCCCAAGCAGGGGTAAGACGTTATCAGCTCACTTCTACCCTGCCAGAGCATATCTTTACACACACACAGTGACACACTGCCTGCACCACAGTTGATCTTCATGGGCCAAAGGAGGTCCTTGGCTGGCAGCTCAGGGAATATCTCGTGTCATCTAAATGCTCTTACAAGGCCGAGTACTTAATGAACGAGTAGCTCTGCAGCATTAGCCATAAAGTGTGTACAAAATTGAAGGCAGAAGTTAAACATTATGCTATCTGCCAGTCATTCATTGTTTGGAGAGAATATCCCAAGAGCATGGCTGAGCATTGGTGTCATAAAGATCTATACGTTGCTGTTGAAATGAGGTCATTTGTCACCATCTGGGATTATACCACTAGCAGTATATGAATGTATTCAGCTCCATGTTTCAGCCATATGGAAAAAGTGTAACATAGTGAGAAATTCAATCCTTTAATGGAATCCAGAGCACCCTCCAGAATGTTTTCCTTAGTTTTATTTCTTTGCAACGCAGGCTTAATAACCCCTGATGTAGCATTTAAATTGGAAGAGATGCGACATCTAGATAAGCTGGGAGATCTGCTGATACCAGCTGCCTTCTGATAGGAAAATCCCTTGCTGTTTCAGTGGAAAAACCCACCAGGCTTACTAGACCCAGAGGAAGGGTATGGCACAGCTGTGGCATGCATTAACCTCTTTTGACTTTTGTCTCTGTAGACACCCAGAAGGGCTCCCTTATCACAACAGAAATATTCTCAAGTAATTATCACTCTGGAAATTGTCGCTCCTTTCATGCACTGAACATGCAAAATTCTAAAGGTATAAAAAATTTGTGATTTGTGATAAAATCCTGATGGTGCACAAGAAAGCAGAAGTCCTTGTCTCCTTCCCTATCACCTTTCCCTCTTTACAGACTACATTTGTCATAGAGAATTTGTGTTGATATGACCTCACTTGGCCTGTAAGAGACTCCGTTGGTCCATTTGCAGCAGTAACATATCAAAATGGTCATAAATATAAACTCAAAAGCAAAAATGTTTGTTTCTATACTCTTTCCTGGTGCTGTCAGACTAGCTTCCCCATTGCTGAATAGAGTACATGAAACTGGATGTTATGTTGTTAAGGATATGGAGTGATGCTGGTGAAGCTGGGAGGAGTTCCTGTAAGAAATTAGCTCCATTGATTGAGGAGCAATGCTGTCTGGACCAAACTCTGCTTCTAGCTGGGTGTTGTCAGGAGTGCCTGAAGGAATTTGGTGTAATTCTGAGTTTCACATCTCCAAAAAGGCTGTTACTGAGATGTACTTGCCACGGCATTGTAGCCTAATCCCAGAAAAATGAAAATAAACCCGGAAAGAGATGGTGGGGTTTTCTGAGGCCAGGAACAAATAATACATGTTGCTGTCTGGGAAAGGTACGAATAGCTGCAGCTCAGTGCAAAAGACTACATTATGGCTATATCTGGCTTCAGTGCTACATAGCTCTGTGGGCTGTTAACAGATGTTGCCAGAGCAACATGTTATGACAAGCTGTGTTGTATTTCTGAGCCCAGTAATGTTACTGGCACCACCTCCTCCATCTGCCTGTGAATGGGAGTTACCTTTGGTTAAGTTCATAGCCCATCCCAAACAAATACCCTTGAAGCTCCATATGTGGATCTAATGAGGCTCTGAGCTAAGTTCAGTGTGTGTGACAAATAGCCCTCTGATAGCCAAATCTTCCTTATTGCTGTAAAGGTCCATAGAGCTTGTCAGGATATTTTAAGGGCTACATTTTCAGAGGTAGACCAGGGGAGCATTTGACAGTAGGGAGGAAGTACAGATTGGCAGAAAATGGGGAAAGGGGGATGGAAAGAGGCAGATGAACTCTACAATAAAGTAGTCATGTGGCAGTCCCATGCCTATATCTATATTCTCAATCAGACTAAGAAGGAATCTCTACTCAGGTAGGTAGGTAATTTGCAGTACAATTGAATTTGGTTGCATAGACCCCTTTGTGTCTTGTTTGTTGTAGAAAAGCTTGAACTCACTGCAACGAGTTTCAGGAAATTTTTTTAGAAAACTTTTTTTTTTTATTTTTTAAATCAATCAATTTACAGCTGTGTTAGTCAGGTTATTTTCTCTCCTTATGAAAACCCTGAAAATAATGTCTTGGGAGAGGGTATGAATCGTGCAGTACATGATACCTCAGCTATTCAGCTATTCAGCTATTCAGCTATTCAGAGGATGAGATTTTCACACAATGAAACAGGTAAATCAATGGCAATGATGGAGGGAGGTAGTAAAATCTGTGGGAAAAAAACACTTAGCATTCTGTAAATCAGAATTCTATATTGTTGCTTAGTTTCTTTTCTTTCTTCCTGATACAGAAAACAATGTAGAAGCTCACTAAAGAAGATTCCTCCTTATTGGCCCTTCCTGATGTGTAGCCAGAAGTGAGGAAAGATGATCAAAGGCTCCTTCCAAAGGACAGCAGTGGTAATGGGTGCAGCTCGTGACAGCCCTCACTGACCCATCTTTCTTGGTTTGTGTGAGTCAAAGCAAAGAGTAATTGTGATGTAGTTCTTCATGTTTTGGTTTCTTGACAGAACAATAACACTGAAAGGATAAACGAAGTGATAAAATAAGCAAATCCTCTAACACTTTTATTATCTAATTGATTCTTTTCTCCCAGGCACAGTCTGCTCAGTAGCAAGATGGTGACTTGTAGTTTGTCAAAAGCAGCAGTTTGCTGGACCTGGAGACAGAAATGCTTTGAACAAGAGGAAACTGTCTTTTCAACAACTTTGCAAAAACTGGGCATTTAGTCTTTCTGCGAATTTGATATGCTAAAAATAACTGTGTCACATGGTCTGTGATCAGGAACCATGCTGGTCACGGCTGGCCAAAGCCAGCAACAAATGGCATGGGCCACCATTGCCAAGAGAAAAGGCTGATGCAGACCACAAGTGGCTTATTCCAAAAAGCAAATAACCTAGAGGATCTGATCTACAAAAGTGCTGAAGTAAATGGGAGTTGTGGTTGCTCAACACTCGCACGGGTCAGGCTGCTCTGTCCTCATTAGCCACGCTGCTGCTGAATCCTATAAACCCTGGCACTCCTTTTCCTGCAGATAAGTTATCGTGAGGGAGTATCCCAACTCACCCTGCCAAGGCCCATAGTCCTTCACCAAATGAAAGCCCCTAGAATACAACACTGGTATTCATTTTTGGTAGCCTAACATCTGCAGATGCCTGGTTTTACTAATCCTGCCTGTGACTAGCTCAGACAGGCTGGCTGATGCATTCTCAGAAAGATGGAGCTCACATATGAGAGATCAGGAAACCAGCCAAAACCTCAAAAGACCTATGAAGTAAAATAAGCAGGTTTCTGGGATTTGGACATGACACGTCTGCCATCTAGTAACTAGTCGGGGCTTGTTTCATGTAGAAAATGAAGAGTAAATAATCCAGTACCACATAAAAGGGGAATAAATTTACTGGGGCTTTTGACAAATGAGAAAAAGACTTTCAATGGTATTTTAAATGAGGTTCTTGGAAAACAATGTAATTAATAATTAAAATAAAAATATGTGAATTCGTAAACTTGTTTTGTTTGGCTGTAAAAACAGTTGTATACGCTAAACTAATAGACAGGAATACAAGTGATGAAGTGTTACTGCAATAATGGAGTTGAAAACTCTGGGTCCCACTCTCAAATACAAAGAGGTTGTTAGCATGAGGTCCTGTTGGCATGAGATGTGATCTGGTAAAAGTTTGACCAGTGAAGTGGAAGCCAGGACATCAGAAGTTCTGTGCTGTTTTGTTCTTTGATTGATTGGGTAAGGCACAAATTGGCACAAAGGACCACTTTCAGTCTCAGTTTACCCATTTGTAAATGAAGACATATATCACAGTGATGTTATCAGACAGACTTAATTATTGTGATCTAATTAAAACTTCTCAAGTGTAAGGCATTATAGAAAGATGCAAATTTTTTTGTTCCTAAAGTACACATAAAATTTTCAGATTTCCTAATCTTCTGCATTTGTATTTCATGGGTAACTTTAGCTGTGAATAATGTTTTCCTTTACACACACACATGTTCTGTTGAAAAATAACATTCTCTTTGCTTTCTAACAAAGTTTTCTGTAGTGTGGCTTGGCATCCAAAAATAAGGCTAGAGTTCTGCTGAGCATTGATTTAGTTTAAGTCTTCAATTTAGTTAATTTCTCTGAGCCATGTAAGATGCTGACTTGCAGATAGTTCTACAATAGCTAAAATGCTGCTTAAAGATATAATGCTGGTGAACAGTTTATTCATTATATAAAAGACCCCTTAACTTTACAAGCCAGAATTGTTTGTTATAATGAATACTGATTTTCTGCACAGGAACGATTAATCTTAATTTTAGCTTTTTGTACATAAAAGAGGATGCTCACAGCTGTAGAAGTACAAGTGTTTGCTGTGCATAAGGGGAAGAATGAGTTAAGGGTCTCCCGATGAACATGCTACTGCTTTGGAAATACTGTGGCTCTCTTGCTAAAATGTGATGCTGGATTTGGGTAAAAAGATGTAAGGGGCTGCTTGGTGATACTCTCAGTGTCCCTCTGACTTCAGAATGTAAAAACACTCATTCAGTAGGGAAGGGCATGGCTCTGTCAGCCTCAGAGTCTTGCTCAATGGCTGGTTTTTGGTTCTTGGTGTTAGAATAATGCTCTCTGACTTACTGGCAAATGGGATCTTGTATGGCCACCTGTGTCCTGCAGGATGTTATGAGTGGCTGTGATCTCCACTGGACAATCCAGGTACTTGTGGTAGCACCCTGCATCTGGGTGCAATAAAGGGGACATGGCAGGGCAGTGCTCAGAGCACATCACTGTGTTGTAGGTGAGAATGTCACACGGTTAAGAAGGAGTGGAGCTGAATACTTGGGCCAGGAAATTTGCATTTTCACTGTTGAATAACATGAGAGTAAACTGCATTAAAACTGGAGAAAAAATTAATATCTTGCACTGAATATGGAAATTAGGAGCCAATGTGAGAAGCAGCTAATGCCTCTCTGCTTGGAGGCAGCTATGTTTGTCAGGGAGCTAGGACAAGTGTCAAAAAGAGAGCATATCTGCAGGATATTCACTGCAATCTGTGTGCCAGCTCTTTGGCCAGGCAAACTGCCTCAGAGCAGCCCTGTTCTTTGGCCTGGCTCTGACTGACACAAGTTGGTGTCACAGTAAAATCCAAGTATCTGATCTTCCCTGTGGTTTCCTTTGGGGTGGCCCCATCAAGTCACTTTTTCTCTGGTCTCAAACCCTTTTTTCCCCCAAGCAAAGGCAGCACAGACTGTGACAGAAGGGCTGCTGCAGTCCCTGCTGGGGCTCAGCCCTCCACAAGCACAGCAGGCTGGGGTGGTCCTGGCTCAGCTGGACAGGGCTGGGGGGCAGGTGGCATCTTCCCTTTCACTGCTTGGAGAGGTCCTTTTCAGGTCTAGCTCTCCTGCCACTAATTTTAGTCTTATGTAATTCAATTACTTTGGTGAGGTTGCCTCCTGATTTATGTCATAGAGAGTGAATCAGCCCTTGAGCCTTTTGCTGAACAAAGTATGATGTTACACTATTTCTGGACATCATCATGTGCTGATTGTGCAACAGATAAGAATAATGCTTGGTAAGTCATTAGTACTTCAGTTCAATTTGTGCTAAAATAATCAGCTACATCCCATTTAGTTTCTAAAGCCTCCTCATTATTGCTGCAAACATCAGACCCATGACCTGCTTTTCACTCTGTGAGAGAAGGGTAGAGTGAATTTAATGTGATCTCTGCATTACAAAAAATCTGCCGCTGCTCCCTTGAAATCAGGTGGTGCCTTATCATTGACTTCAGTGAAGGTAGGATCAGGTCCAAATTTCAAACACTGAACTTTACAGCAGAAGAGAGTCAGGCTTAAATTGCTGCACTTTGGCAAATAATGAATGGGACCTCATTATCTCTATTGGGACGTGACTTTACCGACGATTATATGCTGAAAGTATTCCACTGATAGACTGGCTCTGTCCTGAACTGTGAAATCTGCACAGAGAGTCAGAGAGTGGTAACTTTCAAGACACTTCATTCATTCTCATATCATGAATGGTTTTGTCAATGAATGGGACTACTGACCTTGATGATCTAGTATTGGCATTTCCTGCTAGGTATGAGCACAGTGATGCTATGACTAGTGAGCAATATCCCTGCATTCTTTCAAGATGAAGAGTCATCCAAAGTAGCATTTACCAGAATTTTTCTCCTTGTAAGGTATTTCTAAAGAGACCTTTTCAGTTTCTAAAGAGTTTGATATCTCTTATGAAAACAGTATACAGATTAAGAATCAAAAGATTTTCTCCAGAAGTTTTATGTAGAAAATCTTGATCTGAGTTTCTGAACATATATTTGCTAACATATTGTAAATCAAGAAGCGACAAAATGAATTTGATTAACTTTATCCTTATTGCATATTGCAGGTGAAATGCAAATAGTACAGGAATAGAAAGGTTTTGACTGCGATAGATCTATTTGCTCCTGCCACACATTCCCGAACTCTACTTTTTAGAGACATTTTGGGACTAAAACCAGTAGTTCATGTGTGCTTCTCGAGTGTCTATAATGGGTGCCGTGTAGAAAGCGTGTTGAGAGTGCGTAAGAGACTTAATGATTTATGAATTTATTCTTACAAAACATTTCTGAGTCAGATAAATACTGTTATTGCTGTTCTGCACATGGGTAAATTGAGGGGTGGAAAGCTTAAGTAGCACGCACAAGATCACCCAGCAAGTCTAGAGAAAATAGGCTGGAACCAGAACGTTTCATTTCTATTTTCATGTTCTGCAAGTGTTAGATCATCTTTCTCCCATGATTAGCTGCTAGTCTGGCACAAAACTCAGGACCATTATGATAGAGCTATTTTTCATACAATGGGATGAGACTGCCATGGCTTTAATTACAAGCATGTGTTCACTCCTTTATGGCATTGTGATTGTTATGTAAGGTGATGTGTAAAATTAATGAATTTTAAATTAGGAGTTTACATTACAAACCCTTTGGGGCAGGGAAAATTTGCTTTCTCCCTGTTCATACAGCACTTATTAACTTGGAGTTCTAGTTAATGACTGGGCCTTGGAACTGGTACACCAATGCAAGAAAAAAAGTAATTATGAGATTATTTTTATTCAAGAAGAAAATGTTTACATAAATAAGGAGGAAATCCCACCTTCAGAAATTTGCAGAAATGCTTGTACTTCTGACTGAACATACTTTTCATAGAATTCACAACTGGGATGGGACACACAGTCTTAAACTTGAGTTTAGGAGTAGAAACATCCCAAACATGTCACACAACATATGTTTCTAAATTTTGTAAATTTAACCCAACTCTTTTGGAGAACAATATGATGATTTCAGAAATGAATAAATGATGATACATTTATAGCTTCTTTTCAAAGAAAAGAAAGGTAGCCAATCCTTATGACTAATAACTATTATTTAAAGTACAATTTGAGACGCTTGTAAAATTTCAGCCAGGGTCTTGGCATGACTTGGTGCCCAAGAAAAGGATATCTATATTGGGAATCAGCTGCTCTTACACAATCTTTTTGATGATTTGGAACCACTTAAAAATAAGGAGTTGATGATATAATACATTCTTTGGATTTGGAGATGTTCATCCTATTCCTGCTTTGAATTAAGAGAATATATTGGTGGTTTAGTTAAATGTCTCTTAAGTCGAAATTATACGTCTTTCTTTATCCTGCACCTGAAGCCAGATCCAGCTCTTCCTGTAAAAAGAAACACACAGGTGCAAAGAGCTTTCAGCTGCTCTAAGAGTGAGATTTCAAATGCTGCAGTGGATTTGAAGCTGAGGTCTGCAGACCACCAAAGACCTGGGAGTGTCTGTACAAGAGCTGGCTCATCAGATAGCACTGACTGCGTTTTCTCATTTGTTTGTTTGTGATTTGTTTTTTTTTTCCCCAACAGTTTAATGGTGCTAAAAGTAGCTAAAAACACATTAAATATTTCCTAGCTAGCACTTTCAAATGCTAACAGTTGTGCTTGCCTCAGGGCTGTTATTCAGCCATCAAAACCAGAAGGTTTCTGTGTGATCAGAAAGCAGGGGTGAGTCTTAATGAGAAAACTTAGGAAGATGCTGCCTATAGTCTGAAACTCTTAAGGAATCTCTGGTCTATGTCCTGCTTAAAACCTGTTGGTAAAGGCAAACATCTGACTTCACTAAGCAACTGAGATGTATTCACATCATTGTGACAATGCAGACAGGGTGCTCGTGAATTGTAATGATTTTTTCTGATGTGATACTGTCAGTACAAGTTATTTGGAGGACTTGCTGCTGGTAATATGCTCTACAGCAGCTAATGATCACCAAATAATAAAATAAAGGTATGATATATTATTTAATCACCTAATAGAACATTGCAATCTATATATTTAATCTGAAAAGCTTATAAAGGATACAAGATTAAAAGTGGCAGTCATTGAAGTCTACTGTGCATTTGATTAACAACTATAAAAACATGAGGAATCAAAAGCCTAGGCTATATTTTTCTCCTTTTTAATTCCATCCTATGCTATTCAAGTTATTTCTCTGCCACCTAAGGCAGAGAAATAAGCCTCAGGAAATTTAGCCACCCATAGGTGTGGCATTTCTAGATCTGGTGTTCAGCTCTTGAAGGCGCTATTTTCCCACCAAATCTAGAAGGCAGAAAACTGTTTCACTCATATTTTTCTTCAACCAGAGAGCTGGACATAGCAGAGAAAAGCATGGGTTATCAAAATAGTTTTTGCTATGCAATATGCTTATAAATCAGAGATTTCACAATGCTACTTATACAGAGTTCATGATGGCAATTGTCTGTTTGTTACAACTGGGACTACTAAAAGGATTTGCCACTGAAATTCTTGAGGCCAGAATAATCTTTGGCCATTTTAGACTGATGCAATGCAAAATTTAAAAAGTAAATAAAATTTAAATTAAGAAAAAAAACCCTGTGCAAAGAAATAGGCAAAACTAGGGGAAACCACTCTAGGTGACTTGTCTAAAAGAAGAAATTGATTTCAACAGCCACAGTACATCAGTTGTGAATTGCTGAAACTATTAATTAAAGCCATTACTTGGGAATCAATAGAAAAGAAACTGTATCCATTTGCTCAATCCAACAATTTAAATTTCTCAGGATGCCATGAATAAACTGTGAAATGTATCTTTAAAATAAAGTTTTTAATTAGAACTGGCAGTTCTGAACCTGCTGTTGGCAGGAGCCAACCTACTGAAAAAGAGCCCGATGCAATAGACTGTAAAGTGTATTTACTTGATGCTTTAGCATTTAACAATAAAAAAAGAAAGAAAAAAAAGAACTATCAACCTATAATACTTTAAGCTCTGTTTCAGCATCAACATTAGAAGATTTTTTTCTCTATAGTTAAAGTACCTTGGAATTTTCAACTGTCATTCTTTTACAATAGGTAAAAATGTGCCAAATAGGTGCCCAAATACAGATGGTTTCCTGAAGGGTGAAACCTGTTTTACAGGAACACACACAAAAAAAGAAGTAGTAAAAATGAGTATAAGGAAAAAAACCCAACACTTGCTATAGCAGATTCAGCAGTTTAAGTGCCACCCTACAATCCATGGCTGGACTGCTGGTGCCAGTAATCCTTCAGTGGTTGTGACCTGATTCCAGTACTCAGCCAAGCACATGCTGAATTCCACTTTGCTTAAATTGCATTGTCTCTTATCAGGACTTAAGCATGTGCTTAAAGTTCAATGTCTGAATTTTAAATAGGGTTTAGGCATGACACCTGCTTGGCAGAAATTACTCAGTTATTTTCAAATATGCCTCACTGCTTGTTCCCCAGAATAAGTAGTGCTAACATTTTTTTTTTTAAATCCTATCTTAGGCTGAGTAAAATAGGTTAATTTTTTGCTTTGGTGAACATCCATGGTGAGGAAGTAAAAGTTTATGTTAAAGGCCAAAAGATTGGGTGAATAAAAGGGCACGGTATCCTATGCCACCTGTCTCTGCTCATTCTTTTGAGAAATGTGAGTCCAACTGTGCTTCCCTTTCACCTGTGGTTTAGGGGCCTTGGTGGCTGCTGCATTCCTCCTCTTTCATGTTGCTCTGACTGTGATGCCTTTTAGAAAAATCCATTTTTTTCTGCAGTTGAACCCCAACAACCGTTGTTGCTGACCTCACCAGCCATGTGCTCAATGTGAGCATGACTCACAGTAGTGATGAGGAATCCTTATCCTCTCTAATTTGCCTTTCCCAAAGAAGAAAGGAGGAGTGGAGGTGGGGGGGGGGGAGTGGGTGGTGGTGGTGAGGGGATGGGGGAGATTCTGGTATTTCCAAACTCACTTGCTGGAAGTGTTGTGTCAGTTACGATAATTTGGTCTAGCACATAAATCCTTAGGCTGACTTGTGATTCCCAGCACACTCCTTGTAGTCTAATTGAGGAATTGCTTTTCTGTCAGTCACATACTGTGGTGGAAATGCAAGAATGTGGGAAACAATAGGAGCAGGCTAGTACTGAGTCAAAACAGATAAAGCCAAATTGCTTGTTGGACTGAAAGATGGGAGCTAGTAAGTTGGTTAGAAAGCCATTGCCAGTGCCTGTACAGAGGGTACTTGCCCAGTGTGGGAGCATGGGGGACAGACAGGCAAGCCAGCATGAATGCCATGAACCTTTTCTTTATGAAAGAGGAAAGATAAGGGCATCAAAATAACACAGTATGGTAGAGCCTGCAGACTGATCTGTAGGTAGGAGATAGCTGGGGTAAAATAAGCCCATGAACAGGTTGGGTGTGCAGAGAGTGATGCCTGGACTGTGTGGGAGTGAGGGATCTGTGCTGGGATCTGGGATAAGATGGGATCTGCTCCCAGGCTGCCAAGGCCCTGGATCAGTTCAAGATGGCTGCCCAAGGGAGCACGTGGCCGGCTTCTTTTCCTCTGGAGACTTTTGTTTGTTATCCCTTTTCTGGTTATTTCCTCTAATCTGAAGAACAAGATGTCCTTAATGAAAACAGATGTTTTGCTCCCTTGCATATGAAAAAAATATAATTTCCCCAAAATAGAATAAACAGAAAGAATGCTGAAACCAGTGATGGATTTCCATAAACCTCCTCATCAATGCCCTGACCTGGCTGCTCCCTTTGCCCCTGACACATTGTGGAAGCTGTTGATGCAAAGGTCTGTGGTGAGACCTGGGTGTAGGAGGGAGTGAGCTGTGTGCCTCTGTAAAGTGTAAACATCACACTGAGCTGGCTCACAGCTTTCCTCATCCATGGTCTCCCACTGTGAGATCCTGGTCAATGGCAGCTTTTGTCATTGGCTTCACTGTAACTCGGAATTGGTCCCAGTATTTAATTTAAAGCACAGCACACAAAACACCAAAATCATAACATCCCTGCTACATTTATAGAGCTGCATAAGCCACCGATTAACAAATGGATGAGATACTGAACTTTGCTTTACCATCTGTCTTTAATTACATAAAATAACTTGAAGCAATTAACAAGAAAGAAACACTGTGACACAAATAAATAAATCCTATTGATAGAAACAGATGAGGGAATACTTGAATATATGGATGAAAGTCACCAAAGCTGCATGATCTGAACTCAACAATATTAGAAATACTATCTGAAAGATTTACACTGACATTGACAATTATTTTTGAAAAAGAATAGTTACCTGTGAAGATGCAGAGAAACAAAAGGGAAGTTCTGTGTGTGTGACTACAAAAGGCAATGTGTGGTCTATCCAACAGTCTAAGTTTTTCTTTCACAGATAAGAGAAATTAATATCAACAGAAAAATATACAAAGCATGAGGTTTCATAACTGTGGACCTACAATGAGTCACGTAAGTCTGTGTGCTTGTAAGTGTTTAGGCACCAGTTGGGATTAGGCTTTTTAACACTTTCCGGGACTTAAGTTCTTAGCCCATTTTTTCAGCATTCAAATACACTTGTTTGCCTTCTCTGTCTAAGCATTTAATACAAATGAGTACTGTACAACAGGTATTGAGTGACTGCTGAGGGGATTAAGAACTGACTAACTGATAGGTGTCAAAAAGCAGCTGTCAGCTCTGAAGGAAAGCTCTGGAGTCAGTTTGCAGAAATGGGTGTTACTCTTGGCAGGCCCCAGTACTGCCCTTAATGGTTGAGAGACAAGTACATCCCTATTTAAACAGTGCTTAGTAAATTAGGGAGGAAATTAAAATTGGTGGAACGATAAATAAATTTTGAAGATGGAGCTGCCCAAATTCAGTAAGCAGGACCTCTGCAGAAAAGAATCTTAAATCATGCACAAATAGTGTCAGTATTGATGCAACAGAAATCATATCCCAAGGGTGGTGCTTGAAGAGTCCATGGTATCACTGCAGGGAAGCAACTGGACACAGAGCTTGATCTGATGGTGTGGAAGAGGAATAAAATCCTCTTTGAACAAGTTAGCAGGGATGTATGAGTTGACTTATGTGGCTGGAGTGTGTTACAGCACAGTGGGTGCTAGAAATCTGAAAAAGGGTGGGAGAAAAAGTACAAGAACTGCTTGCAGATTGGAAAGTACGTTTTGTTTCCCTTACCAAAATGAGATGACTGGATTACAGTGTATAATTACCTTCACAACAAGAAAAAAGTGTCTTGCATCAGATGAATATATTACAAGAATCAGTGGGTGGAAATATAAGCCAAGTAAATTTAAGCGAGCGTTGAGGCTTGGATTGGTAGCAGTAAGTGTGATGAACTGCTGAAACAAACAGCCCAAGAAAGCAATTGTGTACATGTCAAAATTGAATCTCTTTCTGGAGAACACATGTCAGCCAAGCAGAAATTTTGGGCTTCATATATAGGGAATCGGGAAATGTCTGCGACAGAAAATGTTAGACAGGGCAGTTAATGGACACTTCTCACTGCAGAGGCCATAAATCAAGGACAATGTCTTTAATAATTTGAATATTTAATAATATTTTAGGCCAAATTCTGATTGTTTCTTACAGCTAAGTCATCCAGCTAATCCCAAGGAAACACTGAGGCAAATAGTATCAGGAACAGCAAGTAGTATGGTCTTGCACAAAGTAAAACATATTAAGTATGCCTTTCATGTTAATATGCAACATATAAATTCTATATATTACAGATTTGGGGGCCAGGGCTGTAGGCTGTGGCCAGGATGCTCCAAGTTGACACTCAGCAAGCAAGGCAGTATGCTCAGTGAGTGAACTGAGAGATCCACAGCACGATGGGAATGTGGGTGAGTGCTGTGCGGAGCACTGAATGTGTCATTTGACACAGTTTCAGGTATTCATGTTGAGAGAAAGAACTTCAATTGTTTTGGCGGAGAACACTGCTGTGTAGACTGAAATAGGAGAAAGAATGTAAACAAAGAGCAATGATCAATTGTTGTAGCTTGTGGAAATATCTTATAGGTCATGTCAGGGACTTTTGACAGACATTGTTCTATTTAGTAACTGTATGATAATCTCAAAGTAGAGGTAAACAGCAAAATAGTGAAATGTGGTGATGATACTAAACCAGGAAAGAATGTAAACAGAAGAATGCAGATAATGATATCAAAGGAATGGGAGATACTAGAAAGCTAAGCACAAAATCGCCCAAACAATTCACAATAAAAAAAAAAAAAAAAAAAAGAAAACAAATGCCAAGGTTTTTTAGAATGTACATGTCCTGGCCATCAGTATTTCTGACAGAGTTTCAAGGTATAGCAGGGAGAAGACCAGGTGGGAGAGAGGTATGAATTTGCATAAAAGCTGTGCACATACAGACATGTACCATGAAGCAGGGAGGTAAGAGTGCCTGTGTAAAAGATCTGTGCTATTGCATTCAACTCTGTGTTCAATATTGCCAGCCACTGGCTGACTGGAAGGACTTGGAAGAAATCCCACAACGATTCAAAGGCTGGAAAAAACACTTGGGGGAAAGACTCAGGCTCAAACCAAACATCTCATTAAGCATAAACTTAACTTAAAGTGTATGAGCTGTGCTGCAGATTTACAACTCCCTTTACAGCCCTGCTAGGTGGCTTTAACAAAGGAACTACATATCAGGTTAAACAGAGCACATGTTAAAGCACTTCATCAGCCTGGAGCAGGAAGGAGCTTGGTTAGATCTGGGAGGAAACTTGATCAAAAATCTGTGAGCCCTTGGCCACCAAAAGGTGCATACTGGCTGCATCAAAATCACCAGGCAGTCATTTATTACCACAAGATATGGAACAAAGGTCTATGAAGTCTTAAGCATTATACAAGAGGGAGAGGGTGGCACCTAAATCATGCCTTTCGTGTCTATTTTTTTTAAGGTGAAAATTGGAAGGCTGTCAGATGGTCTTTCAAGAGGAGTTCATATTGTTGGGGGTTTAGGTTAGGTTTGAGTTAAGCACTAGAGAATGTATGTCTTTACATTGGAAGGCTCAGTGTTCTTCCCTATCCCAAGAATTCCTCCAGTTACCACAGAACCTTCACAATTCAAGGTGGGAGGAAGAGTTCCCTTCTGAACTCTGAAATGATCTCTGTGACTGTTCATAAAACAGTTACTATGAGGCTGAATTCCTGATGCTGGTTTTCAAACCAAAGAAAATTAATCTTTAAAGAATAGGGCTGTGGAATGCTGAACTGGAATCACAGATATGGTGGGAATATCTCTCCTGAGTAACCATTTATTGTGCTTATAACTGAGAATTATCTGAGCAGAGAGCAGTTTGTTCTCTAAGAATGGTATTTTGGGGGAGTTAGCACTCAGCTCTTTTGCAAAGTCAAGAGGAGGTGAATACCCATCTCTTTAGACTCTTAATCATTGGCACAGACTGAGAAGGGGCTTTTTTTTTTTTTTAATTAAGTCAGAAATAGTAGGGGAAAAAACTCTCTTCTGGAAAAAAATTAACACTTCAGTGTTTTGCTTAAATAATGATTCTAGGCTTATAATACTGTAACTCTCACATGATTTTATAGCTAGTACTAGCAAATCACTGCAGATTTAATTTCATCATTCAGAAATAAATTAGTGAAGAAAGTGTTGACTTTGGTAGGGATTTACTCCTGGAAAATTAGCAGGCACTTTTCTGGGCTTTACTAGTCAATACCCACAAGAATTTAATAAAACCCTTGCATAGATTATGAAATAAGTAACGGGGAAAGACCAAATGAGTGATGATTAGGGCAGAGCTACCCTTTACAAGTCTTGATCGAACAAATTTTTCAAAGTCAGGTTTCTCATCAGAGGATTGAAGGCAGGATATAGGGTTAAATTATTCACATGAGTGAGTATCTACAGATCTTTTTCCTCTTTCTCACTAACCTTTACAGTCCAGTTTCATGCTGTACTGCTTTATTAATACCTTAGTGCTTTGCCTCTCCCAACAGGATGTCTCTATAAGATCTTTATGTGCCAAACTCACAACCTGCTGCTCTCTTCATACATTTGCTTAGTTTTAACATTCAGCACTCAGTCCCCTTTGGATATTGAGTTGCTGCAGCAGTTGTTAAATATTTTATGTGCAGTACAATACAAAAGCTACCAAAAGAGGGCAACATATGAGCCAACAATAAGAAATGCATCCTGACAAGTTTACGGTTGTGTATTTGTGACACCCTCCCCCCCTTTTTTTTTGATAGAGAAAGACATTTTAGCAGAGTTGGTCAGTAAACAGAATTTCCATCCTATGGGAAATTCCAACACTCGGGGAAAAAGAGAAGGTGGTGAAGTTTTCAGGGACTGAGAATTCCAAGAGAATATATTTGGCATGGTGGAAGTGTTCTGTAAGTGTCAAATCATTCTCACACCAGAAAACCCGAAAGTTATAATGACATTAAAATATTCAATTTAGTAGGAGAATGTTAAATATATGAATGCTATATAAAGTTCAAAACAAGATTAAACAAAACAAGGAACGACTTATATGTTTTCACTTTATGGAAAGCAATAATTTAAATATAATTTACTGTAAATAATATTTTAATTTGTCTCCATTAAAAATGTTGTCAAAATGAGTATGCTCTCAAAAAAGCAAGCTGATTAAGATGAAGTTGTATTTCCTTGAAGAACGTTTCCTCTGAACATGGTTTAATTATATTTTCTCTTCATGAAATGCCTGAGAGAATTTCAGAATACTCCTAATAACCCTGCAAGAGACTGAGGTGAATTGGCTGCATCCCAGAGCTGTCCCCAGTGCTCTGTTTGTGAAGTGAGACAACGCCAAGTGCCCAAACACCAGGCGTGTGAGCTCTGGAGCTGCTATACCCTGGACAACACTGAATGTGCTCTCATTGCCAAACAGTTTATGATAAACAAGGGGTTTTTAAACTGTTCCATAGCACTCCAAGGAATTAGGCAGTCATGAACACGTGCCAGCATGGCAATGGGTACAATAAGCAAATATAATCTACCTCACTTAGGGTAAATATTTGGTTACAAATGTATTGAGAGCTCTTTAGTTCTTTGTACACTTCTGTGATGAGAACCAGAGGAAAGGCAGTGGCGATGCAAGCACTGGAGGGTGATTTTTTCCTTCTCTTATCAGCTGCACAGATAGGCTAGCTGCCAGTCAAATTAAAAACCTCACTGGAGGAAATGAATGAAGACCTGTAGGTGTAGAAATCTGCTGTTTATACAGCTGCCTCAAGTTCTGCTAATGATCAACCAGAATCAGCCACATCTTCATGGAGATGTACAAAATTCTGTGGCAGTGTCCAGGAGGTTGACTATGGAAATCAGGGCATCCTCAGGTTTTTTTTCCCATTTATTTTTTTTAATCTCTTTTTCTCAAAATTATACTTTCTGCCTGCCTCTATTATGGCTTAGAACGCTGGAAAGTATCTGGAAAGAGGGTCAGACCTATGATCTGCTTGGAGGGCAATGAAATATTTGGAAAGTTTGGAAGTACTCACCCACTTTGAAGACAGGATGTTCTGCTTGCAGGAGCAATACCTTATCTTCTCTCATTTACCCACGTCCTGCTTTTGCATCTGTATTTCTGCGGATCCCAAAAGAAAAGATTTACTCTTCCTAGCCAGAAACAAGCAGAGGTTTCTGTTTGGAGGGTTTCTGTACTGTCTGATCTATCTCATGAGCAATGACTTCACATCATTCACCTGATGGAGGGCTGCAGAATCACAGGGTATCCAATGAGATGTTCAGTATAGGAATGACAGCAGTGCACGCTGTCTGTGTGGCTGGATTGAGTGTATTGGCTCTAATCACAAGGTTTTCAGACAGCTTCTGTATTCTGGATATGCAGGACGATATTTATACTTGTCTGCTTGTCCTTCATTTCTTGTACTGTTCATCTATTTTTGATTAATGTCTTGATACCCTCTCCCAGGAAATGATGCTACTTTTGGGAGACAAACAAGGAACAGTATGGAAGGTAACAAAAATATTTTAATAGCATTGAAAGGCATGGCTTACTGTCTGTTTGTGTTTATTTGTAGGGGAAAAAAGGTGACTTGCATCCCTAAATAGCCTTACCTCATGAGTATGAGCCTACATGTCTGACTGCCATCTTATATCGACACTTTACCCAGCAGCCCAGGGACTGGTGTTTATTCAGAAAAGAATTGGCCCATGCACACAGACACACTGATTCTCACAAATGGTTCTGTGTATGCCTTGGCTTCTCGACTTCTGCCAAATTCAAGCCTAAATTCTAGGAAGCAACAATAACACTAACAGGAATCACGTCAGACTTGAAAGTGATTGCTTTAGCTCTGTGAACACAAAATGGACTTCTTTTTCTTCCTTAGAAGTGATTTTCAAACATGCCTTGGCTTCTCTGAGCCAGCATAGTTTCACCCTGCCAGTCAGGTTACGAAGGCAAATCTGTTCCCCCCTTTCGCAGACGTGGTATGTGAGCCTAGTTACATCACATTTCAAGGCAGATGGATCTCTGAAGGAAGCTCCACTATCCAATCATGTGCTGTCTGCCCCTTGCTATTGATTCTTGTGGTTAGTCTGTTTCTGATTTTATTTTTCTGTGTAGTTTAAGGGCAAGTCTGTGGTTTGCCCCATGTGCCCAAGTGAGGGAGCAAGGGTGTAGAAGACTGCCTGAAAATAAATAAATCAGAAACAGATAGACTAATTACAAGGATAAATGCCAAGGGATGGAGAACACACAGCACCCTCATGATGAGATATGCCTGGGCTGCTGGAAGAGGGATGGATATTTCACTGTGTGATGTAACCCTGCACCACATTGGAGAAGAGAGCCCGATCATCCTCTTCCTTGACTGGCTGAGCAAAACCCTCTTGTGGGGTTTGCCTGCATGACGTGTCGCAGCACGGGTAGAAACAGCTTCCCTGAGGTAAGGCTGGGGAATCAGAGGCTGCTCTTGCCTCCCCAGTGCCTGCCCCACCAGCCAGCAGGGCTAAGCTGACACGAGGAAGGATGTAATCTGCTCCAGGTTGTTTCATGCTCAGGGCACGTTACTTCCTTCCACGGACTAAGAGGATAGTCATGGATGTCACCCTGACTCACAGGCTCCTGGGGCAGCGTGGCTCTGTGCCATGCCTATAATCAGATGACCCGGGGGGTGAATTAGGAAGGCTTTTGATGTCATTCTCTGAGCGCTGCACCACAGGAGACAAAGACTTCTTAACGTAACATCAGGCTATATCTTAAACATAACCATGAAACTAACTTTGACTTGCCAGCAGCTGGTACAGACAGTGGCCTCCCTACACCGCTCTGGCACTTAGCATAAGAAATGTCATTATGTGGGTGGATTAGGCAGAACCTGTCAAAGTTGTGTGCGTGTTCTTTGGCTGTGTTTCCCTCCCCAGGCTAATAATGCTGAAGAGATGGGGAGTGGGTTGACACATTTTCTGGCATGTGTCATGTAACCCAGCGAAGTGGAGGACATGCCAGTCACAAGACTTTTGTGCTTTAGCAAGGTGCAGGCAGCAGGGACATGCTGCAGTGGCTAGCAGCCTTAATCCTCTCTGGATTCACACCCTTACCACCATCATCGTGGCTACAGCTTCTCTAGGGCTCTCTGACAGACCCACAGGTATGTTTGGAGGAAAAGTAAGGAGATGTATCCAGGCAGGTGTTGTTTAAGCTCATGTTACATACAGACCCTGAAGCTCTTTGCAGGTTGACTGACATGATTTCCATAAGAACAACTGAATTTAGCACAGGGGGAAATATTCATTGCTTGTTTTGCAGGGTGCAGAAATGTTCTATACCAGTTCAGCAGAGGATACAAAGAATAACCATGCCTGATAAGAAGACATTTTTAGAATAGAAGACTCTAAAGTAAGATAACCAGAGACTGAAGAAATTTAGGACACAGTCACTGTTTCTGATTCCCTAATCAAGAGTGGGGGATGTTGATATAAATATTGGGCTGAGAGAATTCCCACAGTCAAGCAAAATCTCAAGGTAAATAATTCTCAGGAGAATATGGAACAACAGTGCATTCAGTCTCACAGAGAAGTTTGGTTTTGCACAGCTGCCTGCTTAACACCTGTGCTGAGGAGATGAAGTTTACTCCCTGGGCTGAGGCAATATGCCAGGTTGGTTCCTCACAAATCATCATCAGAGGAGCAGAAGATGGAATGAGCATGTATGCCCTGTATGACAGAAATGCCATCTTCTGTCTCTGCCTGCGTGTTGCAAGCTATGTTTGGTTGTTGGGAAAAGATGTATCAGCTTAGATGCTGACTGCATATCCCAAAACACACAGGCTATAGGTCCGATGTGACTTGTAGCAGCCACAGCACCCAATTCACTGGGAAGAGCTACTGTACTATTTTCCTTGAAGCTCATAATATTAACAAAAACAAAACCAAACAAAAATAGTAGAGCCAGTAGCTTCTGCAAGTAACTACAGCTAAATGACTATCAGGACAAGAACTGCCATGCCCAGATGCCACATTCTCATTCTATGTAAAAGTGAAGAGCAGCAGCTGCATAAGTAGAAATAAGTAGAAATATGACTCGGCAGGCAAAGAGGCAACCTGTGGAGGGGAACTGCATGATAACCCCACAGAACAGGGGGTGCCTCCTCCCTTCCCTTGCTGGTGTTGAGTCACAGTGGGGATTGTATTAAGGGGGTAACAGAAAGTGCCCCTTGGCTGTACCTCCTGCAAATGCATCACTGGTGTGACGTGGGTGCTGCCCTGTGTCCCACACACCGGTTAGTCACTTGGGGACAGGGACCTGAGGGACTGCCATGGCATGCTCTGAGGGATGTCCTATGCCAAGTATGCCACAGGGGAGGCAGAGATAGAGGACAGTGATGAGATGGGACATGACTCTGACCATTTACTCTTGCTTGTACTGAATAACACCTGTGTGAAGTTGAGAAAACCTGTATCAACACGATGACTGACACAGAATTTGTATTGTCCCATGACCAGTGTGACCCTGCTCAGATTGCCAGATAACGTCACATCTCCAGTTGTGTAACACCACCATGCTCTCTAGATCCCAGGTCTTTAAACATTATGGAGCTGATTGTTTGTACCCTGGGGTGGGAATTCAAATATTGTTTATCAGGGGAAATTTAACTACGTGTCCTTTGTTGGGAGTAAAGCAACCTGATTTGTCATACTCTTCTGAAAGTAGGTACTCATTGGAGAGAAAAAATGTGTGCCAGCAGGGAAAAAGGAAGAGCTTTCATCTATGAGTGAGTACACAACGTGCAGGGTACAAAACAGTGTTTTGGTAGATACCAGTGTTTTGCAATTCAAGGATCACATGACTGGAAAAAAAAAATCCACTTCTGTCATGGTATTTTTCATTTACAAACAAATAAAAATTAGGTTAAACTCTGTTCATTTATTGCTTTAATTTCTCCCCACCTTGTTTGTTTCCCTGCTTTCTTGTATGGTAATGTGCATGTTGTTTTGTTCCTTGTTTGTTTTTATTTGAAATAATTTTGCATGAAATTTTCTGAACTCTTGCAGAGCAGAGAGACTAGTGAATGTGTATATTTATGCACCTTTGTGCATGTACAAAGAATGATGGATAGTTAATAAAATGCACATCACTGCAATCCTTTCATGCTTAAGATCCCCAAACAGAAACTGTGAGTATTCAAATAAAATAGAACTGATCCAAAATGTACATATTTAGCTTAGATAATAGCAGTCCCCAGATATGTGCCTCTTTCTGCAGTTGGAAATCTGTCAGTTGAACAAAGAGCAGGATATAGTGTGAATTAGGCTGTCCTAAAAGCTTTATGTGATAGACACACTTTATGGAGTTAGTTCCATTTCTCTCACATTTCAAAAGCAGACTCAGAGTCTAGTTATCATGAGGACAAACTCCACAAAATCATTTTTTTGTAGTCAAAGACTGCAATATTTTTTAAAAGTCAGAATACATGTTAAAAGAACAGCTTGTCCCAAGGCTTATGGTTCAGCTGTAGAAAGTTTCTTCTTGATCTATCCATCTGAGAAATTGTTCCTGAAAAGTCATTCTGTATAATGATGTTTTTGCTATTTTTTTCAGAGAGAAAAAGTATAAATGAGCTGCAAAGCTCGTGTTGTTCTGAACTCTCTCTCCTCTTTCACCATGAGTTCATCAAACAAAATTCCACAAGAAACAAATGTTATTATGAGATTAGCAGAATGAACGCCAGAGTTCAGATACTAAACATTTTTTTAAAAAAACAGTGAGCTTAATGACATGAAGGAAGTTGTAGTTTAAACATCAAGGTCAATTATTTCGTTAAATATTATTTAAAAGTTCCTTGCCTTGAAACAAAACCAGAGCTATCCTTTTCCCAAAAATGCAAACAGATTATGCAGCCCTGTTTGTCAGCTTCACTAGATAGCTTCTATTTGATCTTCAAATGAAAACAGTTTCTATTTCAGATTTTTTCAACAGGCTGCCTCTAAAAAGAAAAAAGATCTTATGTTTGGACTGCTGTTTACTTTCCCTTCTAATCCAGTGAGAAGATTTGCATAAGAAAAGCAAGTAGATTTGAGTCTAGCTTTTGCTGTCTACATCGAAAGCATGAGCGTCAGTCAGTCCTCTCAATTTATTCAGACAGAAAACGATTGTTTTGTAAGTCAGGTGAATAGAAAATCTTTCAGTCAGTTCAGCTAGGTTCTTCTAAAAGTAACAAGGACTACTTATTTAGACTAAGTGGTGTTTAAGTAAATAATGATAACAGTCAAACACTGAGAGTTTAAAACCTAACCCCCCCAGTTGCATGTCTGTTTCCTCATACCGTATATTGATTTAAAACAACATCCAGAATTGCTGTTTACTGGGTTTTGCAAAGCAGCCCCTTATATTTGCAGATATAACAGCATCATTGTCAGGGGGTTTCAGTGAGCAGAGCAGTGCTGGGTGCTGGTGGGAGCTCTGGGTCTCAGGACACAGCAAGTGCCCCCAGCTCCAAGCATGACCCCTGCAGCAAACCGGCAAATCCTCTGTAGAATGGGAACAGGGATTCGTACCTAAAAGAATGCTGTGGAGCAGAGTAGTTTTATGTGTGCAATGTACTTGAAAAATTTTTTTTGGTGTATAGAAAGGCAAATTATTATTTTTTAGGAAGAGTATTAAAAGGGATATTTGGGATCATGGGGTCAAGTTCCTTGCTGTGGGTGGTAACCACATCTCAGAAGCTGGTTCTCAATCCAGTCAAATTCCATCTTCCAGGTGCTTTGATTCCTTCCTGACTGCGGAAGGCCTTTCTGGGTCCTCACCACTGGTGGAGTGAAGGTGCTTTTCTTTTTCCATCTTGAATCCCTTCCTGGACAGTTTGTACCAATTCTTATATTTTATTTGGGAGAAGGGGAGGGAAACTGTCTCACAATTTTCAGATTCATTTGAATTTTTCTCTGAGCCCCAGACACCTGGTGGAAAGATGCCAGCAATGCTGTAGGCTGGTTCGATGCACCAATAAAAATAAAATTAAATTAAAAAAACCCCAACCCTCGTGTAAGAAAAGCGCCATTCTTAGAAAGCCTCCAGCGTTCCAGCTAGAGCACAAACAGCTGCTTATTTAGGACTCTTCTCGGGTAAATCCACAGTCCCGGGCCAGAGGGGCCGCAGCTCTTGTGGTCTCTCAGACCCCCCCCGGTGGGGAACACACAAGGGAGAAGGGAAGGAAAGAGCAGGGAGAGGGAACCATCCTCAAACCGCGGCTGAAACTTCGCCTGGGGAGGGCCGACGCTCCGCGGGGTCGCAGCAAGGAGGAGCAGCCCCGGCGGGACGCAGGTCCCCGCCCGGTTCGGCCCCGCGGCCCCCGCCCCGCTCGGCCCCGGCTCCGCCGCCCGCAGGAGGCAGCGGGGCTCGGCGGGCACGGACATCGCTGTTTTGCCCCTTGGCTAGGGTTTTCCCCTGCCCAGGGAACAAGCTCCTTTGTTGGAGCTGCGCTCCCCAGGGCTGGGGGTGATTTTTCGTTGTTTGGTTTTGACCTTTCTCCTCCGCTGCCTCCCGCAGGCCCGTCCCCGCAGCGGAGGCCCCGAGGGCGGACGGGGCAGCGCCGCCGCCTGCCCCTGGGAGAGCCTCGGGCACGAAGAGGAGCAGCCTGTGGGGCTCAGACGGTGGCGAGCGGGAGGGATTCGGGAGCACTTTGCCGGGTGTGGGACAGAGGCAGCGGTCCGTGTCCCTCGGGCACCCCTGTCCCTGCTTGCCACTGGTGCAGGCAGCGTGTGCCCCCCGTGGAAATGCCGTGAGGCTCTGCCGGCACGGGAGCACGGGCTGCTGCTGGAGCCAGGGCCAGGTGTGCCGTCGGGAAATACCACCTCCAGCCGCGGATCGAAGAGCTTCCAGGCCGTGGCTGCACGGCTCGACAGGGGAGCAAACAGCCCGTCCCCTTCCCCCCTTCGACAGCTACAGCCCCCGCAGCCTCCAAATCCAGTAAGGCTGAAGCAGCAGCCACCAAACACCCTCGAAAAGACCGTGCCGGACTTCTGAAACCCCAAAGAAAACCGAACACCAAATGGAAACGAGCCCACAGGCCCACCAACGAGCCCCCCCGAACTGTGGGGGCGCCGCCAGCACAGACACGGCTCTGCCAGCCCGTGGCCGGCCGCAGGGGGCCCGGCGCCCGGGGACCACCCTCACCCTCCAACGCCGACTGCTGGTTCCTAATTCCTACGAATTCAACCACATTCCCCCGGGGATAACGGGGGCGGGGTGGGGTTTAACCCCCGAGTACAATGGCAGTGAAACCACAAGCAAACAGGCGCAGGTGAAGGGCAGAGTGCGCTCGCTGCCGTGGTGCTGCCGCAGAACCTGCGGGGGATCGGGGCGCCCCACAAAGCGACGGGCGGCAAAGGGAGAGCCTCGCCCGAGGGCTCCGAGCGCGGCCAGAGGAGCCGGAGAAAACGGGATTTTCCCGGGAATAGGGGGCGGCCGTCTGTGCGGGAGCAGCCCCCGGTGCGCACCTTCCGCCCCCGCGCAGCTCCGCTGGGACCTGCGCGGCTTTTGCAAGGGCGATCGCGCCTGGCCGGCTCACATCGAGCAAAAGCCTTTCCGGGAACAGGCTACTAAGAGCAGGGAGAGCAGGAGGGGGAGGGTGGGTATGAAATAAAAGGCTAAAGAAACAGTGCGATTTTGGGACCAGGACCAAATCCTAACGTGTTACATAAAAGCCACGGGCGGTTCTTATCAGCAAGCCCGGCCTAAAGAGGAACAATCCGCAGGACCGGCTCCAAAACAACCCTGTTAAAGGAACAATTGTGAAATGCCAACTTCCCACCAGCGTATGAACAGCAGGAGCCAGGCATGTCCTGTCTATAACCGGGCTTCTGACAACCGACAGAGAGGGGAGGGGACGGAGGGGGATCCTCTCTTGACAAGATTTATCAAGAAACATTTAACTGGGCTTTAATCATATTAGCAAGAGCCCAATTAGGGCTGAGAGGGAAGCGAGGCTGGGGAGAGGAGGAGGAGCAAGCGATGGAGTCACTCGAGGATAAAGTCCTTTCATCAGGCTGCGCTCTCGGCAAACAGAGGAGTGCGAATAATCAGTGCCCTTCACTGGGGGGACGGGGGAGGGAGCGGCTGGGGAATGTGTGTAAAGGATCATTAAGGCCAGGCAGAAGGGGGTTTTTGTTGTTGTTGTTGTTGTTTTTAATTATTACGGCTATTAAGGTGGTGTCTCTGGACTCCCTCGGGCGATGTTCTCTGAGACGGAGCGGGGAAGAAGCGAAGGGGTTCGGAGGCACCTGCTGCACTGCGATGACCTGATCTGCGTGTGCGGATAGGTCTCTCCCTCCCGGAGCCAAGAGGGGCTCCGTCCCTCCCACCCGACCTCACATCACCGAGGGAGAATTTCCTTAAAAGCCCTTTTCCCGGCTCTCGTCTCCCTGATGTCGAGCGCATCCTACCTCCCAGCGCGGCTCCTCGGGGGTAGCGCGGCGCCTCTGCGCCCCCGGCGGAGCCCGGTCCGGTGCCCAGGGCTCGTCGAATGCCCCGCGCGAAGCGCGGCGCTGGGACGGCCCGGGGCAGGGGCAGAGGGCAGAAGATGTTCTCCCGGGGCTCAAACTCTCCGTGCTTTCGCGTGGGCAACCTGCCTTGTCCTTAGGGACTGGGTCGCTCCAGCTGTAGGGGATGGGGTGGGCGGACAGCAAAGAAATGAACAAAAACTAGAGATGACAGGTGGGAGCAAAGGGAGAGGCTGTGGATAAGCCCGTGAACCCCCCTCCCCGGGTTACGCCACCTCGGGACACGGCGGTGGGAGCGCGGCAGCGGCCGTGACCCTGCCTGCGGCTTTCGAGACATCGCCAGCAGCTGCCGGCAGCTGCCCCGATTTCCTGCCGCTCCCCGCGGCCAGGAGAAGGGAGATAAGGCTGTTTGTTGGGCAACGAGGCATCTTTCGCCCAAGAGGAGCGGGATCTTTGCGCCGCGGGGCAGAGGATGCTTTTTCTTTTTTTAACAGGACAGGGCCCGGTGGGGTTAGCCGTTCGCACCGACGAGCATCCCCTGTCGGAAGCCGTCTGACCCGTGCCTGGAGCGGAGGCGCTTTCGCCCCCCACGCCCCCCTCCGCCCCCTCCCCTCGCCCTGGGCCGGCACAGCCACGTCCTCGGGGACGCGGGGCCCCGGGGGCAGCGCCTCCCGCCCGCACCCGTGCCCTTTGCGTGACCGTGCCCCCGCCGCACCTTCCCTGTCCCACGCTTACCTTTCGGGCCCGGCCGCCGAGGGGCTGCCCCCCCCCGCTCCCGCCCCCCGCCCCGGCTCCGCCATCCCCGCCGCAGGGGTGTCGCACGCCGCCGCGCCGGCACAGCCTCGGCTCTCGCCTTGCGCGCACTCGGCTGGCGCTGGCAGCCCCGCCGGGTTCATGCGAGGACAGCGGCGGCTCCGCGCCGCGGCTCGTCTGGCTGCCAACGCCGCGGCGAGGCTGACGCTGCCGCGGCCGGGGGTGACTCACGGCGGCAGCCGCCGGGTAGCGGATCCGAGAGCCGAGCGGCGAGCGGGCACATCGGGCCCCGCTCTTCGCCCCCTTCCCCGGGCACCGCGTGCCGCCCGTCGCACCCCTGCCCCCTCCCCGACCCCCTGCGCTTCTGCCAAGTGGAATAAACGCCCGGGTTTCCGGCAAACATTCACCCTTCCGACACCGAACGGGAGGCCGCCCCCCTCCCGGCCGGCACCCCTGTGGCAGGCGGGCCGGGGTCCGTCCCCGCGGCCGGCAGCGCTCCCGGCGGCACCCGCCCCCACCGTAAGTGACCGTCGGGGCCGGGAGGGGGTGGCCGGTCCCTCGGCGCCAGGGCTGGAGCGGGCGGGCGGGCCGGGCCCGGGCCGAGCCCCGGCCGTGGCCCCGCGCTGTCCCCGAGGTGTGCCCGGCGTGTGCCCGGGGACAGCCGCCCGCCCGCCAGCACAAGGACAAAGGCAAACACAGAACCTCAGCGCGGGGCGGGGAGGGGACGCGGGGCGCACACCGGGACAGCGACTGGCAGTCCGAGGGACGGGCAGCGCCGGTGTCATTACCGCTGCGCTCTGCCCTGCTCGGCAAACACGCAGCTGGGTTTTGGCTGCCTGCGGTTTCCATGGAGCCCTCCTGGCACGTCCCAGCAAAAACGTATGGAGGATGTCTTCATGGCGAGCCTGCAGCGGGTCTCCCACCTTTTCTCAGAGCTCCCAGGTGGAGTGCTTTCAGGTCCTTTACCCTGCGTGCCTCAGCACCAGCAGTGCTTTTGAGAAACATGCTTCGTGCATGACATCCCTGTTTTGAAACAGAATTTTGAAGCAAAGCTGTAGAAACACACATCTTTCAGTCCAAGCTGCCTGCTGGATGCGCAGTTTTAAAAGCAGTGGCTCCCTGAAATGAGGAGATTATTAAAAACTCATTTATTAAGAAGCTCAAGCCACAAAGGTAGTGGTAATGAGTGTGACATACTCTGCGTACACGCTCAAATTTTGGATAGAGGATGAAGGCATGAAGTCGGGCCTTTACTTAAAAATACTCTAAAGCTACTTGTCAGAAACGTGCTAAAATGATAAGCCATGGATTTAGTGACATGGATTATGCTGTCAGTCCTTCTACCTTAAGTTCATTTTTAAGTCCAAATTTCAGCCCTTTGAGAAAAGATAGTCAGAGGAGGAGGAGGAGGAGGAGGAGGAAGAGACTATTTTAATTGAAATGCTGACATTGCTAACCATGGCAGTGTGAATTCACTACGATAATAAAACCTCAGCTAGCAGCCTAATTCCAGAGAGGTGATGTTATCCAGTAATAATGTAATCAGTTTGTTGGCTGTAACATAGGAAACTGAGAATTACTTTATTTTATTGATATTTTTGGCCAAAATGTAAAAAAAAAAAAAAAAAAAAAATCGTAAGATGCCAGGATTGAGGCAGGAGAGCTACCTTTGCTATTTAAAATAATATACCAAAGTTCTTCATGAACATTTTTTCACTTCAGTGCAGTTTTACAAAAGCATACTTAAAAAGGGACAGCTAGTGAGAATGCAAGCTTTCAAGCTAGGAATTGGAAGGCAGAAAGGCCCAAGGGTGTAACATTGTTAAAAGTGAGAGGTCCTGAAAGCACAATGTTCACTTTACAAAATACAAGTGTTCTCCTGGGTAATCGCTGAATGAGTTTGCATTGATTTGCAGCTGTGAATTTAAAGGGAAGAAAGGGAAAGAAAATAAATGAAGAAGACAAATGCCTTGTTAGTAAATTGTGATGCAACAATTAAGAAAATTGTGTCAGATATATGAAAAATTGGAATTGACTGCTTAAGCTTTTGAGTTTATATATTCAGGATTCTCTATCCCTCATATCTATCTTTATTACTTGTTTTTAAGGAGTAGACATTCTGGTAATTTTCTAGGCATCTGGCTTTCAAATTACAAATAAAAGGAGAAGTGAATTAGCTTGTAAGGTGCATGTACCAGTGGAACCGTATTAGTGAAATCTTCCAGAGAGGGTTAGTCAGTGTTAGTGAGGTCAGGATTTCAGCCTCTGTGAAGGTTTTATTGATGCAGAAAATTGCAAGGATAGACCATATTATCCCTCTAATTCAGATTTAGATTTTCCTGCTGCTCTTGAAGGTGTTCTATCTGTCTAACCTTAAAATTCACTGTGGTCAGTGGGACTCTTTGGGTTGGGGCCATGAATTCTTTGAAGGAGCAAATCTTAAGTTTCTCCATGTTGCTAGGAAGCCGAGCAGTATCAAGACAAAGACATATGAAAGAATGTGAAGACAATGAAAACAAAGTAATGAGTATAGCCAAATCATAACTGCCATTTTAACAGAATGGCTTGTAAATAACAGAGCCCTACAAGAATACTTGGGTGTGCCTGAGTCAACCCATTTTGAAAACCCTATGATATGCAGCTGCAGAAATGACACAAATTCTTGAAAAACAAAACTTGAAATTTCTTGAAAATCACGTTTCCAAATACAAGCACTGTTCTGCATATAGATACATCACATGCTGTCCAGTAACTCTTAAAAAGTAGCCTAAAACTGCTACAGTGACTACCTCGTTCATCTGATCTACTTAAGGCAGCATTAACCCCCCTTTAAAACTTGCACTTAACAAAGCATTGTTATATGTATTACAATGATTTGTGAATGTGTACAGTCTGGGCTGTGGTTGACATTCACTGTCAGGCTTACATCCAAAAACATACAAGTTAATTTGCACTACATGAGCATTGGCACTACAGAGTAATGAACTGCAAAAGGTACTTGGAGATATTTTCCAAAGCTGCCCTTATACACTTGCTTGAAGCTAGAAAATAGACCTGATATAATGATAGCTGTTTTGGCTTTATTGTGGAAGGTAATACCAGTTTGTGACTGGATGTGAAACAAAACTTTATGGCTATATGGATTGGATGTGGTATTTCAGCAGTCATACAGGGTACTAATGGAAGCATTGTGAATTAGTTCTGTGAAAAGATTCAAGTGGCAATTAATTACTGTTTCTCTCAAATGCAAAATGAGAGGGCATTGAAAAATTAATTGAGGAAATTTATGTATGGATATGAAGCATAGTAGTTTGGGTGCAACACAGGAAATTCCCAAACAACTAACTGGCAATTTTGGGAACTTAACAGGTTAGGCTCCAAACAGCATTTTCAGTTTGGGGTTTTTTGGTTTTTTTTGTCATTAGGCCATGACAGAGAGATTACACTGGCCCAATAGAGACATTTTTGCTTCCTTGATGCATTATTCTTGAAGTCTTACCTCCTTCGTCATTGCTCAAAATTGCTGATTTTTTTATTTTTATACAAAATGTCACCTTTTTAATTGAGAGACTTGGTATGATAGTGTGGAGGTGGGTCCTCGTGTATACAGGAGGCAGAGAAGCAAGTGAAAGAGGAAAAGTGAAAGAAGAGGGAGTTTGGAGGGCACGGAAGGAAGATGGGAAATGTGGGGCTTGCAGTGGAATGGCTGGTAATGGGATGGGAGAGGAGGAGACCAGACCACTGACTGTGGAGACAGCTGTGTTCAGAGTTTGTTATTTCATCAAACTACTCCTTATTTAACATGCCCTGCATTTCTCAGTGGGGATACAGCTTGGAATCTGTGTGGAATGGTGAAAGATTGAGAAAGTAAAGACAGAATGAAAAAGCAAGAGACAATTCCCTAATTTGTTTCTTTTGCATTTCTAAAGCCGCCCGAGCCCACACATCGGGTAGAGTATGCTTAGAATCTTGGAAAAAAAATAAGCTGCAGCTGGAACAAAGTTGGAAATAAATTCCTGTAATTTTAAAGATGATAAAAAAATATCTGACCAGTCTTTCTCCCTTCTCCCTCCAGAAGGTCCAGCAAAATAATCTACCCCATGGCAAATGCTTGACAACAACATCTGTATCTACTCTGAAATCACAGTTCAGGGTATATATATGTAACTCATATTTTGTCCTTCTGATATTGTTTACCTGGAACTTTCACACTGTCATATTTTTTACTTTCTTTTTCACTCAGTTTGCTTTTTGCTTTTGGGACAGAAAATCCCTCATGCAGTGTGGTCCAGGTTATACTGAACCACGGATGTCTCATACAGAGCAGTATCTTATTCCACACATGACTTACTCATGTTTCAAAAGTAGGGTGAGTAATGGGTGCTGGAACTTAGCTTTATACTGTGTTTTGTGTCTGGGGTTTCTGTAATAGGTTCATGAAGTTCACAGATACTGCTAGTAATTTCTTAATTTTTTTACCTCCCATTCCTGCCTTTCCCCCCCATTTCTCCAGAGGTTTCATGAGGTCCTGGAGGACTTTACAACTTTGCAAAATGATGCAGAACTATATCAAAATGCTCCAAGCACAGTATAAGCACACAGGGTCTATTTTTGCTGCAGAAATACCAGGTTTTGACTGGGCATGATCCCATATAGCCGTAGGACTGTGGGTGAGCATTTAACCTTTACCAGCAGAAAGGTTTGCAGTGACTGCATGTCTTAGGGATGTCCTCAATGTGCATAGAAGGCAAGCAGTGCTGGACTATTTACATTGCAAGTGGGATGGTTTGGATGGTACCCTGCAACGTCATCCTTGGCTACACAGAGAGAAAACTGATATGCCTGTGATGCTCTCAAGTACATTCCATACGCCTCCAAGCACAAGGGCAATTTTGAATTTAGAAAGAAGCTCTCCAATGTGCTAAGCTGCTGATGTAGCACTTGCAGTGAGAAATATACTGGTCCAGATAGAACTCTTGGGAGTACACTCAGGTCAGACAAAGAGGGTCTCAGAAAGGGATGCAAAACAAACAAACAAGCCAACAAACAAACAGAAATGTTCAAACACACAAACAACTTATTATTTGATCTGGAAACAGAACAGAGGTGTTGCCTGTAGCTGCACTTTGTTCAAACTTCATTTGAGCTTGTGATGTAACTTTAGTTAGTCTACCCAGCTCATGTCAGACTCTGGACTGTGGGTTTTCTTGCTGATGATTCTGCAGCCTCTCAGGCTCCTGGGGCTACTGTGCAAGGGTCTGTTTGCTCAGAGTTATCTATTCAGTGCAAAGAGGTGGTGACAGAAGTTGCTGTTAATTGTTGCTGTATGGTTGAAGGTTGGGGGCTGCTGTGCAAACAAGTCTCCTCTGCGCTGCTGCAGTTCAAAGTTAAGGCACCTAGATGAAACTAGGGAAAAGTGTTAATGCAGCTAGTGCTAGATCTCAAAAGAATAGAGACAAGGAGGAAGGTAACCAAAGTTCAGACCCAGAGGGTGCGTGCAGTTTAGATATGCTGAGTCCAGTCGTGTGTCCCAATAAACAGATCATAGTCATTTGTGAAAAAGGGTCTCATTCTTTCCAGGATAAGCTGGCTGTTTAGTTTGTCTTTCTAACCAGTCAATAAAGCTCAAGCAATGTTCTAGGAATTATCTTTGTATTGAAATTACCTTATTCCTTATGTGTCTACATCTATATTTGGATGTGAATTTTAGGACCTTGGATCCTGAAATATTTAGAGTCCAGCTAAATTTTGACATGAGAGCAACTGCATTATTTTTCTGTTCATTTTCTGAATCTGTAAACAAGCTTTTGTACAAGACTACTGGCACTGAAAGTCTGCTTGAAACGGACTTGTGGAAGTGCAAGAGTTCATAACCCTTCTGTTGCAGCAACTGGCGGTGCAGTCTGAACACTGAGTGCCTGCTGTATGAGAGGTGGTGAGGTCTTCCTGAGGTGCTCCTGCACAGCCCTAGGAAAGTCCAGCATTGCTGTCAGCTGCATGACAGATAGTGCATACAACAGCCTCCTCTAACCTGCCAGGAAGAATTCATAAGACACTTTGTTATTAAATTAAATTTTAATTAAAACATCTCCTGAGGCTGAGCTTCAAACTCTTCAACCTGAGAATGGATTCAGCAGCATCTTGTGAACTTAGGAGCTCACTAGGTTCTACTTTTACAGCAATAGAACAGTTTTCCATTGTAACCTTTACTTTCTTGTTTATTTAATATGTATGAATGACTGTTGTTGGCTCAATATGTTAACAGTTATTTAAAGAATGATCTGGTAAGTTTATTACTTCATGTATGGATTATAAAATATATTATCTGTCACTATATTTTCTGGTCACTCACTTTATGTTAAGATTTCATTAATATGCTTTTCTTAAATAACAAACAGATCCTGCAGAGCTGGTTAGCCATGTGAGGACCATGTGGTGTAAGCAGTTATAAATACACCAGTAAAAAACATTCCAGAGAATTATAAATCACTATAATGTTCAACTCCAGTAGGTTGATGAATAGTATCTTTATTAACTTATTAACCACTTATCAAAATGATTTGCCTTGTACTTAGACTTAGGTTTATGTTCAGTGTAAATTTTACATAAAGCCTGACTTTGTTTTCTTTTGCCAGACATATTTATTTCTGAGTCAAAACTCAGTCTGTTTTGCAAAAAGGAGAGGAGAATCAAAGAGGCATAATAATCAGCCTAAACTCATCCAAAGCACTTTAAAAATAGCCAGCCCACCTACTGCACTGGGAGATTTTATAGTGCAGTGTACAGAAGCACAGTGTGGAGTAGCTAAGGAGCTGTGCAATATGTAAGCTGTTCAAAATGTGCTCCACGCTGTGGCTCTCTAACCAGCACCAGATCTGCCCCTGCTGGGGCATCTGCCTCTCGGATCCCCAGTGCCTTACAGCTTGGTGCCCACGGTGTTTGACTCTGCTTTCCATGGGGAATGGCCCTGCATGGGGTTCTGTTTCCCAGCCAGTGGCTGTAGTGGGGAGCTCTGTGGCAGGAGGTGGTTGGGAAGAGCGAGACGGCGTCGCTGCTCAGACACTGGCGCGGTGGGCGGCGCTGCACCGGCATTGTCACTTGGGCTGTCACACAGATGGCCTGTGTAAACTGGAGTAAAATTCTAGCAGATAGGTCTGCAGAGGGATGCAGGCACCCAACTGCGCTGTGTGGGCCTTGCTAGGCTCCATAAAACCATGCCCAGCTGTCAGCTCAATTTGTGAGTGTCTGAGCTCTGCCAGGGAGCAAGTTACAAACTGCTTGCAGGTTTTGGTAGGATTCTTGGGGAAGACCTTTCCTGAACAAGTTTTCCCTGCAGAGTCCTGTAGAAAACTGTTGGGGTCTCTCCTCATACAATGATACTGTTTCTTGGTGGATCCTGTTATTATCATGGTGAAATGCAAATACATGATATATACATACACAAATTGAATTGTTCTAATTTTCAGAGACCACTTTTATTTTTACCCCTGCTCTTTCCTCTTCAGCAGGCTTTCTCTCTCTTATTATAAATGCCTGCTTGTGTGTTCCTCTAGTCAGTTTTCATCAGTTTTACCCTTAATTGGTACCCATAGTTGGTCAGTTTACCTAATTTCCCAATAAAGAATTTATCGGTGAAAGAGTGTTTGGCGTGTGAACAGCACACATTGCAAAAGATGCTGCAGGAGGAAGGGCAGTATGATGTGTATTACCACACTCCAGCTTAGGTCAGGTGGTCACATTGCTGTATCTGAGGGGAATCTTGCACTAAAATAAACTTTGAAGTTGACTTAAAAAAAAAGGGGAACTTCCCATTGTAGAATAAACAAATTGTACTATGCAGGGAAATGAGTTAAGTCAGTCTCATGGTTTTCAGCATCACTCATGCCTTGAAAAAAGGAGGATCTCGGGGCACTTTTAGATACCTTCAGTACCTAATGAGATTGAAAAGAGGGAATTTTTACAAGGGCATGGAGTGAAAGGACAAGGGGTAATGGCTTTAAACTGATAGGGGGCAGGTTTAGATTAGATATTGGGAACAATTTCTTCACTGTGAGGGTAGTGACACTGGTTGCTCAAGGAAGTTGTGGATGCCTCATCCCTGGAAGTGTTCAAGGCCAGGTTGGATAGGGTCCTGAGCACCCGGGTCTAGAGGTAAGTGTCCCTGCCCATGGCTGGGCGTTGGAACTGGATATTCTTTAGGATTTATTGCAACCTAACCCATTCTATGATTCTGTGATTTTAAAAGGGTAACTACTTTTCATAAAGTGCATCTTATAAATGTAAAACATCTTGGCATTTCCTTTTTGTGTCTGTCAGAGAATTTGATGAAACAGCTTTTGTTTGTTCATACATTTCTTTCTTAACATTTGTATATCATCAGTAACTGTTATTTTTTTCTGCAAAAAAGAAAAGGAACTTGTGTTTTCTTCTCTATGAAGACAGAAGTCAAGTCATCCTATTGCTTTAGATAATAATTTTTATCTTGATTAAACATATAAACACATAGACTTTTACTGCTCCCGACAACAAGGATTGTAAGTTTGCATGCTGATATTTGATAATTTATGTGTCTGTAGAATTTGATCACTATAGGAATGGAGTATGATATTGGGCCCTTAATGCATTTTGTGAAGGAAAAAGCAATTGTTAGGGTGAGTCTGAGTTAAAACATGCAGCGGACTTCACTCTTTCCAAAGGGAAGGAAATTCTCTACTTCTTTACAATTTTTTGAAGACCTTTGGTACCCTGTGGTAGCAAATATGTTCTCAGGATGAGAGATGTCTAGACTGTGCTCTCCAGATCATGGTTAGCGTTTTATTCATCTGAGAGCTGGAGCTCTGTAAATGGTTGGTGGGATTTGAAAGGACCTCAATGTGCAAGGGGAAAGAGGAACCTGCTGTAGATCTTATGGGTCCTCAGCTGCCAAGCATATAAATATGGATAAGCATGTCCCACTGACTGCAGCAGAATTTCAAATTAAGTTTTTTCAGAAGTTTTTCCAGAGTTGGGATTTTAAGCAGTTTCTGTGTTTAGCTACAGTGTACCAAAGAGTGTGTGCTCATACAGTGAGCTTCCTTGAGCCAGTGCAAAAAATCAGGAAGGCTGTTATGCAATTATTGCTGTATATCTTCCTGCTTGTAAACCTAAATTCCACTCTGGTTTTTTGGTGTGTTTTGTTTAAATCCCTGAAAAGATGTCATTCTCTCACTGAATGTGTTTTTCCTTCTAAACATAAGCTGTAAATACATACACAGATAATGTTATATGATTTTTTGAGTCATCTGCTTGAAGCTGTTATGTGTTTTATGCTAGGCAAATTTAGAAAATTATTAAACCTCATAAGCTCAGACATAAAAGCTCCTTGATTCGTCTTTGCCGTGGAAATTGCAAGTTTTAACATGCAAGTGTATATGTAAAAGAAAGCCCCAGAGGTAACAGACAAGTAGAAATTTGTGGGGTTGTTACAGACACAGCGACATCTGGTTTGTATTGCAGTTAATGATTTATAATATTATGTGCCATTTTGTGTTATATAAGTATTTATTATTCATCTCCATCTCCTCTTACAAATCAGTTTTCAATGCTTTTTCCCCCCCCAATCATATATTGAGAAAGCATGTTGGTATGCATTTATGCCTACTAAAATAAAACTAAAGGTGTTCCTCTATATTAAGAATTTTTGAAGTACTTAGAGATGGATTCTCTGTTCCCTGTGAAGTAACTGTTGGCCTAATCATTACCAGGAATTGAACCTGGAACTACCAGAGCTAGAGAATAGCTTGACAATTTGAGCTCAAAAAGGCTAAATCTTCTGGCTAACAGTTGTAGGAGAGTCATGCCTTTTGTGGCTCTGGCAGAAGTTACTAGTTGGAGAGGGAATTATGCTTGTGCAACTCAAAATTGTTAGTGAAATCCAAGGGAATTTGGGGGTTTGCAGGGAATGCAGAACTGGGCTCTTCCAGGAGCTTCCCAGTAAGCATGAAGGGCTTTTTTTTGTTTGTGTGTGTGTGATGAGTAGTGAGAAATCCTGATGTCTGACAATGTTCTGGCTAAGTGTGCTCTTCAGTTTTCCATTAGTGGTGGCGTAGTCCATCAGTAAATCCTTTCAGGAGTAACCATCTGGCATTTCCTAAACCCTTGTCTGTGTATCATGTAAAACTCAGTGTTACCACTCTAAAGAAAGACCTTGAAAAGTTAAATGCCATTGGAATTTAGTAATGTAGGCCACAGTGTAAACTGTGGTTAAGTTGAACTGAGGCCTTCTTTAGAGAAAGAACCTGTAATTGATTAAACCCTGCCTCTAGCTAGATAAAAATGAGTTGAAGTAGATTAATATAAAAATGGTTAAAAGCTTCCTTGTTGTTGTCAGTTTTCAAAATTAAACTTGTCAAGAGTTTGGCAGAAAGAGCTCAAAGGCAGAGCTGATCTAAACTGGAGAAAACAAACCCATAGGAGCAAAGAGCACTGTGGACCTTCTTGTTTTTGGTTGATTTAAATGAATTTTCTAACTGAAGGCTGTGAGCTTTAAGGGCCTTCCAACCCAAATGATTCTATAATTCTGTGACTTTATGGCCTTCATTTCAACTTGCCAAGCCATTTTTCTCCAGACTACCATCTTCCATGATTTGTGTCTCACAGCTTTGTCTAACACAGAAATTTCATCCGTACTGCTTGGCCGATATTCTCGTGGCCTTCATGAATCTTCTCTGACATTAAATGAGTGTAATTATTATGAGAACATAAACCAAGGGCAAAACTCAAAAGGTAGTCTTGGATTCAGTAAGCAACAGTCTGAGAGAGAATTGAAATGGAGACAGCACAGCCTAAGAGCCAGAATGATGTCAGGCTTTTTGCTGGAATCTACTTCCATCTGTAACTTTGCATGGCATGCGACCTCTGTGTCACACAGTTTGTCCTGCTGCAGGCTTGCCTGCATCTTGGTGGCAAGATGGGGCAACTTTCTGTAATGGATATGGACATAAATTCTGCAGTCCCAATGATAAGTGAAAAGTGAGACTCATAGACTCTCCAACAAATGCTACCAAAGTGTTTATCAAAAAACAATGTTGATTTTACTCAGTGTTGCACTGGAAAGTCACTTTAGAACATGTTTGGGCTTTGACACCTTTTCTTAATATTTTCTCCCCATATCCTTTTGTATATACAACTGGGCCACGTTAGTGACCACAGGTATGAATCTCCATTCCATTGCATTGGTTTTATGCCAGAGTAACCCCACTATTTTTCACAGCATAAAAGTCTGATGAAATGTGGTGAAAAATTGATCCCATACATATTCTAATCTCTGAGTGACTTAATATTTAGTGCTAAAACATTTTCAACCTTTAAAAACAACACTTCTATCAGTCATGTTACAGATTTAAAGTCTGCTGTCTCACGACTTGCCAGAACTGCAGCAAATCCTGGGAAGTGAGCATGTCCTTAATCACAGCAAACCATGGGATATTTGATCCTTACATTTGACAGTCCTGTTGGAGGGTGAGCTAGGACTCTTGTTTATTGACCTCAGTTTTGAAACATGTCTTTTCCCCACATCTTTATTTTAAGGTAAAATAGTAGAATAATTTCCATAGATGTAGGCTATTTTTTCCTTTTGAATAATTGCAGTTACCTTTTACTGGTAGCAGTTTGAAATCTCTCTAGACTAGGAATCTTATGGACTGAGAGTATGGACTGAGAGATAAGTTAACAGAGGCCTTGAGAAAGTAAACAAGGCAAAAGTCAGGTGCAGGATGTTTCATGGGTCTGCAGGTTGTTTCTGGCTACAGAAGTAAATCTTAAGTCTGATGTTGTTACAACAGCATACATATTCTAAATTTACATATTTCTATTATTACATACATATGTATATACATATTCCCTATAACTGTTAACAAATCTACTGCTCTGTTTTCAATATAAGGGAAGCATTGTGGTAGTTTTAGATTTCCGAATTCAATGAGAGTGTTCCTGTTAAAATTAGTTGCAAAGCTCCAGTTGATAGCAATAGGAGCAATCTTATTATTTTCAATGATCATAAACCAGCACTCCTGACAACTAACTTGGGAAACTGAGACAGGCTGCAGTCTCAAAGGAGAGATCATTGAGGAGATATCAGTGTGTAAAAGGGATGTAGAATTCTGTTGGATTTGAGGCTTTGCTACACCACAGATTTCCTGCTTGACTTTTAGATTACTTAATATGGTTCCCCTTTGAATCTGCAAACTGGGCGTAGCAACACATCCTTACATAAAAAAGAGTGATGTGCTCAAATAGTCATCTGTAGTACATTTTGTGATTTTTGTGATTGGGAGAGATTTCTGATAAGACTCAGACATAAGTTTGATCTGAAACAGTTGGGTAAATAGAACCAGTAATTAATTAATTATTAGTTAATTAGCTCAGTTAATCAGTAACTGATAGAGTAACATCTGTTGCTCCTTTTTGTGTAAGGGAATTGTAGAATCACAGAATGGCCTGGGAAGAGACCTTAAATAAGAGAGTTGGGAGCCTTGATCTCATGTGGTGCTCCTAATGGCACTGTGGTATCACAGCAAAGTAATGATGCTGCAAATCAATTATGCTTCTTTTCATATATAATATATTTTTTTCTTCAAATTGCTGCAGGTTAATGAGAGGTCAGTCCCTAACTTGAGATATTCTATAGGCAAAATAGAAGTGTTTATACATTTAGACTGGGGCATGTTTAAGGCAATGAAACTTGGTTTAGCCAGTAACAAAAATGGTTATGTTAAACCACATTGTCTTGTGCTACTTAAAGGCTGAAGATGTACAAAGACTGCTTGATTCAGCTGACATGTGGCAACTTGTTAAGCCTTGGTAACTTCAGCTCATGTAAAGGTGGAGATAAGAAATTGCTCTTGTTCCCTCTGGTATTAACATCTCTGACTACAGGAAAACAAGTCAGGGAATTTAAAGGTCTTGAGAAGTTTTATACTGGTTAACAGTACTCCTCTCTCCTTTTCTCCCTTTCACTTCTTACTGATTTTAATTGGCTGAAGAAGAGAAATTCTGGTTCATGGGAAATCTTGTTTTCTTTTCTTTTTTTTTTTTTTTTTTGGGGGGGGGAAGAGGAGAAGTTTTTGGTCAAAATTGATCTGGGAAGTGAAAAGAAATTTTTCTGCCAACCAGAAATTTTGTGATAATTTCCTACTGGAATCAACAAACATTTTATTTCTGAAATCAATATGCTGTCTGGTTCCTGCAGTTTCTCAGTTAAAATGGCATTTGACAGGTGACTCTGACTATCAGTTCTGTGGAGTAGTTGCAGAGTACACACTATCAGTGGTGCTCTGGCAGCCCTGCTCTGTGGGCTGACTGGAAGTCTGTTGCAGTGTTTCCAAGCTCCCAGCTGGCAATCTGTTCTTACAGTTCAGCAATCAGAAAGTCTGGAAAATACTGGGATTTCCATGTTTTCTGTACCCTTAGTAGGAAGTATTGCTTGTACACGGTAACCTTTTATGCTCAGGGTTTCCAGAACTTCCAGCTTAGGTGACTGAAACCATGAAAGCTTGATGTTTTCTCTCTTTGGGACACTCTCTTGAACAGACCTGCCTCCTTCTATTAAACTCACCTTTATTTCAAATGCTGTAGGATGCAGAAAGAAGGGCCTCCTGTTTCAATATTTCACCCATCTCTTCTCTCTGGAGACGTACCTACTGGGCTTTCAACTAACTTGCTGGAGTGGGGGTAGCAATCCAGCTGTGCAAGTGTGGAATTTAGCGTGGGCTAATTCCTGCATGCAGTATACCCAGCTCCCTTGGGTGTGTCCTGCATGGCTGCTAGACCACAATGGAAACTACCCACGCAGCTTCAAACAATGCTAATGAGGCGACCTCGCACCCACCACACCCAGCGACTGGAAGATTCTGGCCCATCCTGCAGAATAGCAACTATGCAGAGTTACAGCATCTGGCTCTGGCAAGGCTGCAGGCACAGTCAGTCTTTGAAACAAAAACAAGATCATGCACTGTTTCTTCCCATATTTACATGACTGAGTGCTGCAATGCACACATGTGGGCAGGAGTAGGAAGAGTGCACTCCACCAGTGATTGTGGAGGGACTTTAGTGGCTCAGCACCCTGCAAGATCTGCTGCTGCCTGAGCTGATCTACAGCTTTTTCTAGCCACATCAAGAATTTCACACATCTTAAGCAGAGCTGGCATTTGCAATGTGAAAGCTACCTAAAAGGTGTCAGATTTGGCATTCCAAATTGAAGTTTATCAGATATTCTTACAAGCAGATTGCAATTACACCTATGCTTAAGTCCTGAATATCCATACATTTCACCAGAGGTGCAACTCTTTTCCAAGTCTCCTTCTTACAAGAGTGATACAGATCTCCTGTGATTGACATACAGGTCAGAAAAAAGGGATTTCTCGCTTGTGTTGCTGCAAATATACTTCTCATGCTGAAGAACTAAGCACCTTCAACTTCTTTTATTGCCCTCATTACTCTTGGTCTGTGGATAGCTGCATGTGGCAGGAGACAGCAAATATTTTAGATGAAAGAGGATAGAAGAAAGCGAGAATTGTTTTCAGTCTTCATTGGCACAGCAGGCCATTTGTGCATTTTACTTTCAGAAAGGCTTATTCTGACAATGTGAACACTGAATGCACCTGATCTTTCATGGTTTAGGTGATCTTTGCATGAATGCATTGAGTTCTGCTTGTGTAATTACCTGTATGGGTGAACAGATTTGAACCCATAAAGACTCTTTTGGCTCTTCAGCTCATCCTTGGTGCCTGCCAATCTTAGGCTTTTACAGCAGGGATCTTGCGTAAGACCACATGTGCAAGAAAATCATCCATGCAACATTTAAAACCATTGTTTCTTCCATTAGTTAAGAGGAAACACAGACTAATTTCTTACTGAATGTGTTTTTATGGCTTTCTCACAGCTTTGATGATCTTGTGGGAGCATGTAATCATAAATTATTAAAAGGAAAGCTAAGCTGCTCAAAGCTAAATACAATAGTTATCTTGTTAAGGAGAAAAATGTATGTGAATGGATCAGTATGATTAAATCACTGCAAGACATCATAACCTTCTGTTGTGATTGCATGTGGGGAACCCAATAATTTTAGTTGTGTCTGTCATAAGGGAGCAGAAAGGTATTTTTATGCCTGCATTTTATTACATAATGAAACATGGTGCTCTAGGCACAAAGTGGGGCAAGAGAGTGCGTGCAAACGTGTGTATGTACTTGTGCATACACACATATTCTTTTGGTACACCTCCTTCCAGATGCACTTGGAGTCCTGGCTGCTGTGAGGGTTTGGCAGCTTTCTTGTGCAGTGTGGGTGTTTATCATTCTACTGTGATTGTTCATGTTGTGATGAGTTTCCCCTTGGGTGCATTTTTCAGGCACATGTTCCTGTCAACCAAGGTCAATGCTGAGCCAGAGAAGCAGTGCACAGGTGCCGTGTCAGACTTAGCTTCCTTCTTTTGGCTGCAGACAGTGACACTTCTTAATTTAACTTATGATTAAACCATTGCTCTGATACAGGTCCAAGTAGAGTCTTTCTATATGGATTTTAAAAAAGGTTCTTTACATAAACAAGGGAAGAAATGAGTGATTTCATAAAAATAGCCTCTCAAGACCTGACCAAGAGCCTGTTAAAATTGATGGAAAGACTCCTTGAATTTTAGCAGGCCTTTAATGCATACTCTGGTGTTTATAATCCCAGGTGGGAGTAGCTCTTTGTTAAATAGGAGGTGGTTTCTTACTTTACTCTCTTTACTAGGTATAGTGCTGGTGGCAGTGGAGAAAGCTCAGGGTGATGGGAGAGTTCATGAAAAAGAATGATCTTTCTCTTCGTGGGCGGCAACCAGCTTCTAAACAAAAAAGCCCTAAGGAGAGAAATGCATCAGGGTCATTACAACTGTCATTTGGCACTTACTAACATGTATTCTTGAAAGAAACTGTTAACACAATTTTGCTGTTTCTTGCCAAGCAGCGAGGGCAAACTGGCAATGTTTTGAAGCCAGAATTGGACTGCAGGCTTTAGAGCTCTTCTCTAGGATCAGCTGATCAAGAAATATGGGAAACTTAGCATCCTTAACCCTTTTACCTGTGGAAATCCATGCTTGTCCACTCACAAACATGTGCTGTGTTTCTGTCCAACTTTGGATGTGCAGTAGGGATTATGGAAAGGTCCATTTGGAATCAAATCTGGCAAGGGATGTCAAGGACAAAAAGAAGAAGTTCTTCAAGTACATCAGCAGCAAAAGGAGCACTAGGGAAAATGTGGGCCTGCTGCTGAATGGGGTGAGTGCTGTGGTGATGAAGGATACAGAGTATGTGGAGTTACTGAATGTCTTGTTTCCTTCAGTCTTTGCTGCTGAGGCCAGCTCTCAGGAATCCCAGACCATGGAGGCAAGAGAAAAAGTCTGGAGCAAGGAAAGCTTTCCCTTGGTTGAGCAGGATCAGGTTAGAGATCATTTAGGCAAAGTGACACCTGCAAATCCAGGGACTCCAATGGGATGCACCCATCAGTGCTGAGGGATGCCAGATGTGCTGCCAGATGTTATTGCTAAGGCACTCTCCATGGTGATGGAGAATAGAAGAGGTGACTGAGATCAGGCCACTCTCCAAGGTCATGGAGCACAGGAGAAACATGTGAGGACTGGAAGAAAGCCAATGTCACTCCAGTCTTCAAAAACGGCAAGAAAGAGGATCCAGGAAACTAAAAAAGGCCAGTCAGCCTCACCTCCATCTCTGGAGAGGGGATGGAATAACTCATTCTAGATGTCATCTCTAAGCTTGTGGGAGTGAAGAAAGTTGTCAGCTGTAGTCAGCATGGATTCACCGGAGGAAATCATGCTTGACCAATTTGATTGGCTTCTAGGATGGACTAACTGGCTGAGTAGATGAGACAAAAGTGGTGGATGTTGTGTACCTTGACTTCAGCAAAGCTTTTAACACTGTTTTGCCTGACATCCTCATGGGCAAAATCGGGAAGAGTGGGTTGAATGAGTGGGCAGTTGGGTAGACTGGGAACTGACTCCATGTCAGAGCTCAGAGTTTTGTGATCAGCAGCACAGAGTGCAGATGGAGGCCTGTAGCCTGTGGTGTTACCCAGGGACTGGCACTGGGTCCTGTCTCGTTCATTTTATTCATCAGTGCCCTGGATGAAGGGACAGAGTACAGACTCAGCAAGTTTGCCACTACTGCAAAACTGAGGGGAGTGCCTGGTACCCCAAAGAGCTGTGCTGCCATCCAGCAGAACCTGGGCAGGCTGGAGAGTTGTGTGGAGAGGAATCTGATGAAATTCAGCAAAGGCAAGTGCAGAGTCTGCCACTGGAGAGGACTAACCCACTGTACCAGCACAGGCTGGGGGCTGACCTGCTGGGAAGCAGCTCTGAGAAGGACCTGGGGGTCCTGGTGGACAACAAGGGCCATGAGTCAGCAGTGCTCTGGGGGCCAAGAAGGCCAATGGGATTCTGGGTTGCATTAGGGAGAGCATTGCAAGCAGGCCAAGGGAGGTGATCCTGCCCCTCTGCTCGGTCCTGGTGAGGCACATCTGGAATGCTGGGCCCAGTTCTGGGCTCCTCTGTTCATGAAATTCAAGGAACTACTGGCATGGGTCCAGCAGAGAGCAAGAAAGATGGTAAGGGTACTCTGGAGCATCTCTGAGGAAAGGCTGAGGGAGCTGGGCCTGTTCAGCCTTGACAGAGATGAGCGGATCTGAGTGCCTACAAATATCTAAGTGTGGATGCCAACAGGATGGGGCCAGACTTTTCACTGATGCCCAGTGGCAGGACGAGAGACAATTGGCAAAAACTGAAACCAGGGGAGTTCCATCTGAATATGAGGAAAGCTTCTTTGTGTTGGTGACAGACCACTGAAATAGGCCGCCCAGAGCAGTTGTGGAGTCTCCTTCTCTGGAGGTATGGAAAATTTGCCTGGACCTGCCATAGGTCCTTTAGCAGCAGGGAGGGACTAGATGATCTCTAGAGGTCTCTCCCAAGCCCAGCTATTCTGTAAGAGTTACCAGATTTTTGCCTTTCTTTGAGTAACAGTAATAACAACCTATGATGTGGTAATGCTTTAAACTCAAGGATGTTAATTGACTTGAAAGAAATTTGTTCATCTATTTAGACTGCATAATAGTTTTGCTTTCACTAGGAGTGGGTAAAAGCCAGATTTCAGTCTTGTTGGTCAGATTTTTCCTGTTGGGCCGGCACATACTGTCCAGAGTAAAGGAGAAGTTGATTAATCCTCCCGGGACCATGTACTTTCTCTGTTTGTCCTGTTTTTCCTGGAATAAAAAGGCCAGAAATTGCCTCTTCCTCTGTCTAAATTGACAAGATCCACGATGTGTGAGAAGTTCAAGGTCTGAGAAGAGACACCTGTACCAACAGTCTATCACAATTTAGGATTTGCTGTGACTCCAGTATTGCTGTTGTGCCATAGCTGCATCAGCCTTTTTAGAAAGTCTGGTAGGTAAGCAATGGTAGACTGCAGTAAAAAAAAAAAAAAAAAAAAAAAAAAATCAACAATTAAATATGAAAAGGGTTTGTTTCATATTTAATGAAAAATAAATTTGTGGTTGTCATGGCTGTTGGGGTTGTTTTGTGGTTTAATCCCAGTTGCCAGCTAAGTATCATGGACCTGACTTTCCCCTCATAACCTTCCCCCTCGTTAATTATTCCCTCACTCTGGTGGGATGGAGAAATTGGAAAGAATGCTTTAATAACTGAAAAAAAGGAGTAAAATAATTTAATAATAATTTAAAAATGATGATAATGATGATGATGAAAATGAGAAGGAGGGGAACAAAATCCAAAAGAAACAAGTGATGCACAGTACAGTTGCTCACCACCCACTGATCAGTGCCCAGCCCTTCCTGGCCAGCTCTCCTGGTTTATATACTGGGGCACAGCCTTCTATGCTTTGGAATATCCCTTTGACCAGTTTGCTTCCTCTGTCCTGGACATACCCTTCCCAGCTTCTTGTGCATCTCCTCACTGGCAGAGCATGGGAAACTGAAAAGTCTTTGACTTCAGATGGGCACTGATCAGCAACAGCCAAACCATCTGTGTTATCAGCATAATTCTCATACTGAACCTAAACATCACTACACCAGCTACCAGGAGGAAAATTAACTCTAGTCCAGCTGAATTCAGGACAGTAGTGGCAGGAGTGGTTACAATGTTTTGCTGAAGCTGGACATAGATATAAAATTATATATTTATGCTATATATTAAAAAGGATATATAAAGAGTGGGCTAGAATCTTACTTGCTGTTTCCCCATTGCTGCCTTCATTCATTTGGGCAGTTTAATTCTGATTCTGTATCACTAGGTTATGTAAAATAAATATTGCTTAAATTCTTGACTTCAGCAAGTTCAGTGCAATCCACATTAAGCAACCTCCTTGTAAGCTCAGAGAACAGTTTTCTTATTGATCTGAGGGTCTTGTTTTGTTGATACTAAGTTGGTACTTTTTTAATGTGCTTTTGAATATATTTGGAGCATTTGACTGTGCCAAGCTTTGCAAAACTGTAAGAAATGTAATTCAGTAACTGTACAGTATAGAATTTCTTGTATGTACTGTGAATGTTGGCACAGATTGAAACTGGATTAGGTGAACAGTGCTGAACTCAGAGTATTCCGGATTTTTTTCTTGCACACATAAAGAAAAATATAATGAACTCATTTACTTGAGGTAATTCTGTAATAAATCCACTTTAATCAATGATGTTAAACTACTGAGGTGTGTTACTGATACAGCTGCATTTTATTACCTGCTTCGTAAACCACAAATAGCAGAGAGAACCAGGTAATGGTTTTTAGTTTCAGATGCTGGATGTGTGATGCAATCCACTACAGGCTTCATGCACATATGCACAGAGCATATTTTTGAGCTACTGTACTTTGAAATCTGTGCCAGACATCTATGCAGCCAGACAGTAAACAAAGAGAAAGATACCTTAGGCCAGGAACCTTCAACAGACAGAGGGTTTTCCTCAGAGACTGGAAGGGGAAGCGCAGCATGTGCAAAGGCACAAAGGTTAGTAGGCCAACCAAGAGCAGCACTGTGCCTGTGAGCTATGCGCATGGGATGGATCTGAAGTCACTGGGAGTTTTGCAACTAATTTCAAAAGAGGTAGGACTGCCCCAAGTGTTTTGACATCAGTTTCATTCCATTGGTATCAACCCATTTACTTCAGATTTGGTCAAGGATGCACAAGGTGAATTTCATCTGCTGTCAAAGAAAGTTGTGAAATTTTATATCTATTGCTTAATTAAAAAAATATGAAGAATTCTAATTGCAGTGAATATGAACTGCAGACTCTTCCAGATCCCAAGATGGAACTTTGTTATTTAAAGTTTTGGTATGTGGCTTGCATTTTTTTTAGAAATTCTGTGAAATTAATGAAAAGATTGAAGAAAACACTGTGGTATTTTGATTTTTTTCCTCCAAAGCCAAATATAAGGTTAAAAGCAAAGCTGCACAATTGGTTTTAGACTTTAAGAAGGCTTGAAGGATTATTTCCCATTCTTCAGTTGCAAGTGAATATAGCAACTAAGTAAAAAAAAAATCTGGAAATAGAATATTAAGCATAAAATGTATTCATAGAAAGCAAGGCTGCTGGAATATGGTATTACTTCTGCTGATTTTGATTTGACTTTTGAAGTGTGAAGGTTTTTTATTTAGTTAGTTTTCAGGTGATTTATTTTTGATCCACTTGTAATAATGATTATTATGACATGAGTACAATAATGTCATGGCCAGCTAATGACAGTCTTCTGCACCATCAAAATCAATTTGTCATGCCAGTTGGGAAATATAGTTTCAGGTCTTTTCTCCCCATCATAATGAAAAACACCCATAGCGTCAAAAGTTGTTTTCCTTGTCTGTCAAACAGTACAATAGAGAAATTTGGAGAGGTTTTAGAGCTCTTAACTTTCCTTGGAACCTCTGAACGCTGATTCTACTGAAGCAGGAAAACAAATGTTCTGCTGGAGGTAGAGACGAGACAAAGTAGCAGAAGACATTTAATTGCAGAGAAGGCAAATAGGAGGAAAACTGCAAAATGGGATTCTTCCTATGAATATTTGTAATCCAGAGGGTTCAATCTCTGAACATCATCCAAAATCTGAGGAGACTGGCAGGAAGGCTGACAGAGTTTGTACCACTGATATGCTGTCTGGGTAAACAACTTGTATTACCAAGAATTGGTCCTTGTATTTCAGTGGTGGTTTTGCAGAAAAAATACTCAGAACTGTAACTGATCTATTTAAAGGTCTTAGCCTCTTAAAGGTCTGTCTTCTTCTCCTTTATCCCTGTATACTATCATTTCCTGAAAAGTAAAGAAAATAATAATCATGTTTCTATCTTCCTGCTTCACTGGGTAGGAGTGTGGTATAGTTGAAAGACTGGTGCAGTGCTTTGCAGGGTAGGGAGAAACCAAGTTTACAATATAATACTGGTCTGCCAACTCTTTTCTAATATACAAAAGGACAAGGACTTTTGCTTTAGAGTGATCCCCCTACATTAAAGGGATTTTTTCAACAGAGTTTTGTGTTTGAGATTCTGTGTTTTCCTCAGGTTTCATCACAGGTCACACATCAACAACCTTCAGCAGTAATTAGCTGGATGAGACCTGTTAAGTCTAAGAATTGTTTTTTTTTCAGAAATGTAGTTGATCATAACATGCTCAGGACAAGAGAGGTGGTTAACCTCCCAAAGATTTTGACAGCTGCATGGGAACAGCTGACCCTGATTACCTGAATAAGACATTTTCATGCCAAGGGTTGGATTTGCTCCCTCCCCTGCAAGCTAGTGGCCAAAACTAGTTTGCCAGTTTGAGAGCAGAGTTAGCCCTGAATCTGCAGTGTCCCTGCTCTTTATATGCCTGGGGTTATATGGTGGTCCTATGTCTGGGTTGTAAAAAGATGATTAAGGTTCTTTAAGCACAGCACTAATAACAGAAAATTAAGGGCCCATTGACTCTTTACAGGAAGCCTATTAAGCTAATACCAACAAAGCTATTTTTTCCATTTTAACTAACATGGTTTTGTTAGTTTGTTTTAGCTGCTTTTGTTGTAATTCACTCTGGCTTTTTTTCAACCCTTGCACTTTGCCTTTGTGATCTCTGTTTTCTTTCCATCCAGAGTTTCCTTTTCTATGCTTCTCTCAGGCAGATTCTTTCCATCCACTGCAAGAATAAGTCTCAAATCAATTGTTGATTGAAATCTTGGTTCCCTGGGTGTTTCTCTCCACTGCCTTTAATAGTGTCAGGATTCAAGATACATTTGTTTTTCTTTCTTGCCATTACACAAATAGTGCTCCCCAGTAGGACTTTGAAGTTCATATTGTATTCATTAATAGGATTTTAAATCTTTTTGAGACAGTCCCTCCTAGTCCTTCTTCACCAGCAGGATGCGTAGCCCACTGCATATGAATTGGTTCCGGGAGTGGGGCCAGGGAGTAAGGGAATGGGGCTGGGCCAGGAAGCAGGAATAGCTGCTTCCCTAAGTGTAGGAAAAGGGATTTTCTCAACCCTTGTGAGGGTTGAGGAGGTCAGAAGAGCTGTCATCTGCGTTGAGCATGGCAGGGAGCGGGGTCTGCTAGTACCCCAGGAAGGTTACTATTTTTGAACCAGCTGTGATTTCAAAAGTTGGTTTGACCAAACCAGGATGAACTGTTTCCAGCACAGTTTTGGCTAGCCACAACCTCTGTTGGCCTGGTCCTGTATTCCTGATGCCAATGCATTGCCCAATGATGTCAGCGGGTGTTTTTGGGTTTGCAAGGAATGCAGGAATGGGATCTCTGAAAAATAGAATCTGTATGGTAGAAATGTTCTAAAACTGAAAGATGTTTTGCAGAAGCTTGCCTGAAACATTTTAGCAAGAAAACTGGGCTCCTTCAGGCCCTTGGCTATTGTTTTTATGAATTATCCTTGCAGGTAGCTTGCTTTCTTCCATGCTGTCTTCAGACACTTTTGTGAAAAGCTTTTGAAGGCAAATAACTCAGGACACTCTTTCTGACCAAGACAGCATACACCAATTGCCTGGATACTCCTGAAGTTTGCAAGATTCTGAGGTACTTTTATGAATTATGCCTCACCAGATCATCATGGATATTTCAGTGGATCTTTTGCAGAGCTGATAACATCATCTCATTGAAGATTTTAGCTTTAATTGATTTTTGACCTAGAATTTAACAGGATGCTATTGTGCCTTCACTGGCCTTTGTTAATGTTTCCATTAGTTGTTAGAGTGGAGTGGAGTCACCACGCTTCTTCAAAGAGTATTTTCTGCCAGAGTCAGTAGTATGGCTGTCTTTAACATTTCTTCTCATTCTTGGCAAAGGAGAAGACTTCCTTTTCTCTTTCTTGGTTTACTGAGTGATGTGTAAGGTCTGAGACAGGAATTTGGTTCTTTGTAGTAGATGTGTCACACATGGTATGAAGCAATGCCTTTGTCAGTGGGTCTGTAATGGACTCATTGCTGGGTCTTAAAATCTGCGAGTGCTTCCTGTGCTTTTCTGCAAAGGGCTGATTCTAGTTGGATGCAGAAAATAGTATTAGCTTTTCTAATGCAATGCTCTAAATATTGAGGGATTCGTTATTAAGTGCCTGACATGCTTAATAAATCCACCAGGGTTATTCCCAGGTACCTTTAGGATGAAAGCTTCTGAAATGTGTCAGCTAGTTAGATGTTAGTATTTATTCTCAAGATGTCCTGGACACCAGAGAGCTCCTGCTGTAGCAGTGTGTTGAATCAATTTCCATGTAGCCTTCAGCCACTGCTGTGTGTTGGCTTTTGTCAGACTGTGACAACCCCAACTGTGTTGGGGTTTTCTTACCTTCTGAGACAAATGTCATTGGCCTTTTCTGACCTTGCCTTGTTGTCACACATGAGATTTTGAAAGGTCTTTTGAAATTACTTGGGTTCTCCCGTGGTACGATAATATTGCAGAGTATTACTTCCTGTATTTTCCTGCTAGAACATAACAGTTTTTACAGTGGTAAAGTTTTAAATAGAGTTTGAAATACTTGGCATTGGGATAGAGGCTTTTGCACGCAATATATTAGTCAATGTGACTTACTAAACCCCTAAAAACAGTGACTTGAGCAAGAAACTGCATATTCCCTAGTAAATCATAGAAGTGTAGGAATGGGAGGGAGCTCAGGCAACCAGTTCATCTCTCTGTTTTGTGGCTGAGCCAAGACTATTTTTGACAGTGATGTGTCTAACTTTTCCATAATGGACTCCAGTGATGAGGATTCCATGACCAGCCTTGGTGAGCTGTTTTTGTTAGTTAGTTTGTCCTAATAGCCAACAAATCTTCTTTTACCACACGGCAAGCGGAACTCTTCTTCTAACCTTGCTGAACCTGAAGAACAGTTGATCACTGTCATATTTATTACAGCATCTTGCATATTTGAAGACTTATGTCTTCCCTCAGTCTCTTTTCTAGACTAAACAAACCCAAATCTTTCAGCTTTTCTTCCTAGATTGTATATTCCAACCTTTTTTCTTTTTTTTTTCTTTTCTGGACTAAATCCGCATGAATCTGGAAAGATGTAGTTCAAAACTGGGCTTTATTTTTGGCTTGAGGTATCACAAGTGCCAGAAGGTGTGGTTTAGTTACCTCTCATAGAACGCCATATTCTCAAGAGAATTATACTTTTAACATCTACAGCTCTCTAGCTAACTTGCTTTTTTCTACTTTGTAGCTGTTCATTTGATTTTCTTGCTGAAGTGCAGAGCTTGTATTTTTTATTTCATCCCACCAGTTTCACAGGCAATGGTTAATTGACAACCCTTTCAACCTGTCCTGTGAAGGTTTTTCTACTTTTCACAGCCAGATGCTCTGCAAATTCGAAGTCTATATTCCACCATTCTGCTGTACTTTAGTCAATATTTTCAAAACAAAGCGATAATAATGTAGTTTTCATCCAGGAATCATATGGTAATGTATTTTGAAGAAGTTTCTTCTACTGGTTTCCCGATGAAATTGCTGAGGGCATGTTGTGCAGCTTGTGTTACAATCTTTCTAAACTTGAGAACCTATTTTCTTTTTCTCCCTTAACCTGTGGGCCATAAACATGGAACAAAATAGGATGGTCTGAGATGATTTATTTTTCATCTCCATTAGGAAGATTGTCCAGAATACTTCCTGTGTCCCTGTTTCCCCAGCCCTTCCCTAGAGCCAGTAGTCACTTCTGGTTGGTCTGGTCTGAGTCACACCTGACAGTTTTATTAGTGCTCATGAACAGCATTGGGCAATGCCTGGATCACTGGCTGAAACTTGGCAGGATGTCTGCAATATCACGGATTTGGGCTTCTGGCAGGCAGGCAGCTGACACCCTGGGACACTGCTTTGACAATGGACGTCTCTGTTCATCTCAGAAATAATTGTAACAGAAAAAAAATAATCTTGCTGCGATAGTCATCTACAAAGCAGAAAAAAAAATTAAAAAGAAAACATAGCAATTTACCTAGTGTCTGGTCTATTCACTAACAGGTTTCTCAACACTGAAATGGTTCCTCTTTTCTTCCCAAATTATTTAAGAGCAATAAACATACTCATCAGCTGACTTGTCCTCCAGCGGCTTTGAGAGTTTTTAAAGGGCTGCTTTATTTCCTCTCCTTCATTCCTGGCAAAATCACAAATATCTAACTGAACTCACATTACTTAAATAGAAAGTAATAGAAGAAATGGTTGTACAAGTAGTTCAGGGTCTGGTCACAAATATGCACTAAGCTGCTGGTTCTCCTGGGTGAATTTCACCTTGAACAGAGAAAACAATTACACCTTGTTAGCTCAAAAAAAGTAACCATCCTTCTTGTATTTTAGTCAGTCCAGCTATAGAGTGAGGTGGAAAGACAAAAGAGCACTCTAAAGAGCCTGATAACTCAGTGGTTATTTATAGCAAAAGAGAATAATCACAAAATAAGATGAAAATATTTTTGTTTTATACTGTTATACTGAAACAAATCACAACCAATTTGAACCAATAAATAATGGAGTGTTTAAAAAGAAAAAAAAATACTAACAAAAACATGACTTTTTAAAATGTTTCTTCTGGAAGCGTGCTGTGCCAGGTGCAGTAGTAAACATACCTCCTTTGAATCACTGGAGATGAAAACCAGCCATATACTTGAGCTTAGGTGGTTCCTATGGCTTTATAACTCTTTTGTATCTTTTGAGCATTCAGGAAAATACGGCACACAGATTTTTAAACTATGATTCTGGCTACAGAGGCACAACACATTCTTTTCTGTTTTTAATAAGTCTCTCTCTTTGTGCAACAAATCCTTCTAAAAAATGGTACCAGCAGTGCTAACCAATGGGTAGCAGCTAGAGGCTGGGGGGAGAGGAATTGCTTTGGCTGGACAGAGACTAAGGGATTTGTACACCCAAATTTCTATTGTTTTTAATAAGAATTTGGCTTTAGAAATCATAGCCCTCATATGTATTCAGTCTCTGAGAACTGGAGGTCTCTAACCACGCATTCCTGTCTTGTGGAATCCAACCCCCCCGGCTGGTGCACCAGCGGGGCAGGCAGGTGTGGCACTGCACACATCTCCCGGCAAGGCTCCTCCCCTGTCAGGGGCACTGCTGCTGCTCCGCTTGGGAGCATCTGCATCAGATGGCTGGGGCAAGGATTAAGATTACTTAACAATCTTAAGAAGGTCTACTGTGTTACAGTATGAATTGGTTTTTCTTATTCTTTCAAGGGCTTTTCAGCAGATTAGGAGAGACTGTATGAACATACTGAGTTCTTGTGCATTCTACCTATATTCCATATTCTCTGGTAAATTGCCATTCTGATTCTCCCATGCAAATGACTGAAAGAGGTGGGAAAATAAACTTAAAAAAAATTCTTTTGATAAAGTTGATTTCCTTGTTTCTGTTCCAATGGGAAACCTGAGTGAAAATGAGGAAGTATTAAGTATGTAACAAGGGGATGGTGATTTATTTTCTGAAGACCTCTGTGATCATCGAGAACTCTGTGTTTAGGATTATTTACAGGAGAGCTAAGTGTTACTGTTATTTTCATGTAGTCAGTTCATCAGTGGCTCATAAGTAAAGAATGTAAGGTGTTGCCGGCAAAGGGAATTTTTGCAATAATGTTTGCATTTTCACTACCTTTTCAAGGCACTCTTTAATTTGTACGGAAGAGAAGGACAGCATTCACTGCTACATTTGCTGGTTAAAAAATTTCAAAGGAGTAGATTCTTGAGCAGAACTTCAGTGGTGGCGCAGTTAGTTTAACATATGTTCACCGTAAGTTTGTTAGTGTGGGAGATGTCAGAAAAAATGAGAAACTTTGAAACCTTGATCAAGGCATCAAGACAATGGGACACATCATTTTGACACAGGAATTTTTATGGATTGCATGAATCTGGCGGTACTCCAGAGTTAGTTCCAGGCTGAATTATGGTTCCATTCTGTATCTTCCTTCATGTTAGAAACCTGAGTAGTGAGTGGTTATTACACTGACCTGTATTACGTGCCCTGTTTAAGCACGCTGAGTACAGCACATGGTTGTGACTCTATTTTAAGTGCACTTCTCTTTTATGTGTTTTTCCTTAGAATGGTTCTGTAGGTTAGAGTTGGACACAACTGTACACACAGTGTGTGTGGTTCTAGAAGGGAAGTCACACTATCTGCCAGTGCTGAGCATAAAGAAGAGGGGAAGTGCTGTCTAAACTGTATGAAAAGAAGCTATGAACAAGCATAATATTTTTACTTTCTTGCCATTACAGCTGCTGCTTTTATCTCAAGAAAATAAATGATCAGTGCAGATAAGGTGATGGCTGAAATTCTCCATATGTTTCCATAGATATGCAGCTTTTTTGGCAGAATAGCACAATTCTTTGTGCAGGCAGCTGAATCACCAAAACTAATGGGCTAGATTAATGTGAGGAATTATATCTATTAATGTGAGGAATTATATTTAAATGTCTCTTTAGTGCTTAGGATATCTCTAGTGTCACTGGCATTATCCAGCCTTCCCACCTACCTTTTCTCTTTCTATGCCAATCCTTTCTGGGCTAGTTTCTGCTAGTGAAATACCTACAGAACCTATCAGTCTGTTTCTGAGTTTGTGCCACCTGCCTGTGTCCTGACCACATCAATCCCTGTGGGGTTCAGCCCACATCTTAAAACTGAGGGAAATGTGTTCTCATCCTCTTTCTTTTCTGTCTTGCTTGTGGTTACAGAAAAAAAAGTGTGTAGAGAATATGTATAATTTCATCAGAAAAAGGCCTATTTTGTGGTGTTTAATCAAGCATTCTTTAGGGTTCTTACCTTTCAGTCAGTAGATGTTGAGATTTTTTGCCTGTTTTGGTGAATTAAAACATTTCACCAGGAGAATGATGTAACACTATCCAGGGCTGGGGTTTTTTGTACTTGATGCCCTCCTACTTATGTTCCTGCTGAATTTTCCCTATGCAGTTTCTGGAGGAATAAGAAAAATAATGATTTTTACAAAATCTCTCTTAGAATATTTACTACAGAGGAAGGAGAGGTAGATGTATTTATTGAGACTAATAGGCATCTAGAAAGTGAAACAGTATTTTTTTTTTTAAAGGAAGAAAATTAAAGGGTGTGTGTGTGTGTACAGATGGTGGGCAGGACAGTGGGAACCTGCTCTGGCATTTTGGTGACTGAATTTCTGCTGGGAGATGTAGGTTAAAAGTCTCTCAGCAGAGGAAGAGCAGAAAACCAAGCCTGAGATTGGGCCATTTGTGAGTGGTATGTGTGTGTGAGTGTGTGTGCAATCTTATACTGCACTTGTCTTTGTGTTTCCTAAGGGCTGGTTTAAGCAGCTTCTTGCTTAGTTTGCTGGTGTCTGTGTATTCCATTTCAATGTGCCTAGAGGCCTCTGATTGACTTATGTGTTACTGCCAGCTTGAGACAGCTAATGTGGTTATCACCTCTAGCTGTTTACCCCACCCTTAAAGAGCTAAATAACTCCAGTGGTTCAGCAGCTGGTTTGTGAACAGCTCAAATATCAGCTCAGGGAGAGTGAGGGGGACACTTGGGCACAGTAACCTCACCAACTGCCTGAGGCTGAGCCATCTCTTCTTGTTCATGTGAGCCACTGTCCCCTCCCATGGCACAGACAGGCAGAAAGCAGTTCTGTGGCTAGGCACCCCTTTGAATATAGCTTAGAGACACAAGAAGTAAATGTTACAGTGCTGAAGGTACCCATTCTAGTATAGTTCATCTGAATGAAAGTGCCTGAACTCCATGTATAATGAGAAGCCTCATTTGCAGATGCTAAATTGGGGAGCATTGTTAAGATGAGGAAAACCCATTTGAGTGTACCTGGAAACGGGCACCTTGGGAATGTCACTGGGAAAGGAACACACCAGAGACTGGGATTCAGTTACTTAAATATGTCTCTGCTTCTGGACCTGTTTTTAGAGTATTTTCATAACTCTAAGTAGAGAAATGGATACTCTTTTACAGTACAGAGCATTTCTAATGACTCAAATAGAGGCATTCTAACCTGTTCATTCCTGCCCCATTTTTGCAGCTGCCTCCAGCCCAAATAAAAGTTAATTTCTCTAAGTGCTCACCTACTGCTTAGAGGATTTTTGCAGTGTATCTAGAGTCACTTGACTTAGGGGTCTCAGCATTGTGGTTTAGAGAGAGAAGAGAAACTTCTAGGTACAGATGTCAATACTATCAATTGCTCTGGGTTTCTGGGAAATGTCTAGCTGGTACAAATTGTGCAAACAAATCTCTATGAAAAGCTATTTTAAATTAGAGTTTACACAGTTGAGGAAAAAACTTATGTTTCCTTTTTCTGTCCAAGTTAGAATGCATTACAAAGGTAGATGCATATAAATAATATTTTCCTAGAAATTTTTATCTAGTTATTTTCCATTTATTTCTCTTTTTCTTGTTACAGTCTCCATGCTTATATAACAGCTCTCAAGAGGAAGCTGCTAACAAGCCCATCTGCTTGTTTGTGCCAGCTGTTTTAGTGGAGGCATGCTGGATGTGACTGAGCTCCACCTTCTTTTTTGAGGTACATTATATGTGAGACACCATAATATATGGTTCAGTCAGAATGATAGCTGCTTAACCTCTTGGTACTCTTTTCATTAATTCTTTCTTGGATCAGTTATTGTGTTTTGTCTGTCACAAAACTGGGTTGAAAACTGCTCTGGGCATGGAATGTGTCATTCATTTAAACAACATCAAGGCACACTGTTCATGTTTAATTATTACTTTAATGCGAGTGCTAAACTGTTTTCAGTTACATCTAACAAACATGTTTTCTGGGACTGGTTGCTGGCTGACCTCAAGTAAGGGCATGTTAGGCTAAGCCTTGAAATGCTGCATCAAGCTGTCATCTCAAATAGGAGTGAGCTCATTCATCCTCCCGTGAACTATCATATAGATGAACCGATGGAAGCAGGATATATTAACTGCCCACCACAAAGGACATTGCAGCGTGCTGATTTATGATGAGCAAATTCTAGAGTAATCCTATTGATGATGCCTAAAAACATCTGTTCACAGTGTTGCAGTAGCTAAGCTAGGAATACTGCGTAGTAGATGAAAGCCACCTGTTGATGAAATCTTTAAAAACGATATATAAATATTTCTGTTGGTGCTGTTGCATCAGTTCTTTTTCAGGATATCCATTATGGCATGACACACTCATTTGGAAATGGTCAGAATATTTATAGGCCCAGTTCCAGTAGAACATGAGCATGTGACCAATGCTCTTACTTTCAGTTGCTCCAAAAACCAGTTTGATGCAATGATTGGAAGTGACTGTCATGCTAAAGTGACTTTAATGACAGAGAGAAAAAATATCTACACAGAATTTTTTTTCAGAATAAGGTACTGTAAAAGCTAATGTAAACAGAGTAAGGTAATGTAGAAAGCAAGGTTTAAGCTGTCTCTATTTGAGAGATCATTCTAAAAGATTAAGAGGAAGCCACCACAATACCTAATGCCTTGGTTTTGGTAGGATTTGGGGGTTTTGACATGCTCCAAATAAATTCCTTCTGAGCAATGGGTTTTGGGATATCCACAATCACTTCATAGGGCTGATGCATTCCAATCTGATACTAAGTCAGAGGGCACATCCACTTCAATTGACCTACCATTCTCCCTGATATCATCATTACTCTATCCAAGCAGTTGACTAATATAATGACAGCACTCCTATAAAGATGCAGACCTGACTTAAAACTTCCTACAGGCATGATCCTAAGGCTTGAGAGACTTGTTTGTTTCTAACTAACATCTGTTGGGAAAATCCATTATATCTGTCAGTGGATTTGTTTTGACATCTGAGACCAAACTTTCCTGGGTTCTCCTTTTTATTTTCTTCCTTCCTGCCTATCTTTCCTGTTTCTCCACTGAAGTGATGCTCATCACTATCCTTTCTTGCTGCCAGTGGCAGTGGGAGCAGCCAGCTGGGCTTGGCTTGACAAGCACCAAATGAAGCTTATATGTGCCAGGAATGTCTGCCTGTGTTAGTGACAGCCACTAGCTTACCAGTTATTGTACCAGAGTCTTTTGAAAGAGAATTTGTAAGTGGGAATGACTGTGAAACCAGTTGTCTTTTGCTGCCCTTAATGTAGAACCATTAAGAGCTTTAAAATTTCAACTCAACTTTTGAGTTTGAAGAAAGCTCTCTTTGTAAATTTCCTGGCCCACAGTGCTCTTACTTCATGCTCTTGCCACGGTACTCTGTTGGTTTGTCGTGGTTCTAAGGAATAAATCCTGTTTTAAATTTCCTTGGTTTCTTATAACAAAGGGCTCTGGAGGAAAGAAAATCTTTTAATCCTCCCAGCAATAACCTGACACGACCTTCTAAATACACTATTAACTCAAAAATATTAGCAATATTTTGTAGCTGTCTTAAGAAGAGTTTACAATAGAGATGGACCAAATATTTAGAAGAATAATTATACTTAGTTCTGAGGAAATAAGTATCCATAACACAATTACACATTTAAAAAGGGCTAAATGTTAAAAACTATTTAAAAAGCCAGGCAGTAGGGTATTGTTCAGTAGCACTGGCAAAACACTGACAGTTTTTTCTGCATGGTCTTTCTAGGCTTGTGATTTCCTGACTGCCTTAGCACAAATTACTTGCCTTCTCTCTGTTCTTTAGTAACTCCAGTCTGTTTTTTCTTTCCTTCATAACTGCTTATCTTTCAGAAGATGTTAATTTTTTTTTTAATATGCTCAATACCAGATACTTCTTAGAAGGTCTGCAGGAGGAGACAGTTTTCTGCAAACCTGGCCTCTCTGCTATGTCAGTAGGCTGCCAAGAGTTGCACACAGCTGAAATATCGAATAGGTGTCTTGTAAAAATGGAATACTGTTGTACTAGTATAAGCACATTAAAATAACTAATTTGGAAATAAAATTATGGCAGTGAAGAATCACAAAGATAATAACTTAAAATTAGGCATCCAACACTATACTCTGACTGGGGGCAGAGAGATGAACCTCAGCTTGGGACGCACAGCAGAAAAATTCCAAGAAAAGTCAGTAGGAAAAGCTAAAGAAAAGAAATTCAAGCTTGTTTTCTGTCCCTTTGGTTAAAATACCTGATTTCAGAGATAAAATAGGGGTTTGGAGCCTGAAGTTTCTTTTTTTGTTTCTTTTATACCTCTCAGGTATGCATTTTGGTACGCAGCAAGTAGAAATTGTGCATTCCCTCATAAAAATACTTGCTAAATCAGCATTTAGCCAGCCATTCTCCATCATGAATTTCTATTAAATATCTGATCTAAACCTAGTGAAGTCAGTCAGAATTTTTCAGTTGCTTCAAGCACAAATTGCAAAATATCAGCTAGATCCACGGAGGGACATGAGGAATATGATGCTCCAGAGGAGAATGTACACAGGTATCCCTGCTGCTGTGTGCCAGCTGGTTGCCTTGGAGCTGGTAATAACCATGCTGTCTCTCTTGAGAGGAGAGAGCTCCAAGGGTGGAATTCCCACTTTGAATTCAGATTTGAACCCAGATGAGCAGTTCCAATGGAAGCACATGCTTGGTGCCAACTCCTCCTCCTGCTATAAGAACATTTTTGGGCAAAGAAGTACCACACAGAATCAGTAAGGTAGGAAAAGACCACTGGAGGTCATCTAGTCCAACCTACTTGAGCAGGGTGCCCTGCTGCACATAATTCAGGACTTGTGTCCAGACAGCTTTTGAATATCTCGAGAGAAGGAGACTCCACAACCTCTCTGATTAATCTGTCCAACTCAGTAAAGAAGTTCAGCCTTATGTTTGAGTGGAACCCCTTGTGCTTCAGTTTCTGCTCATTGCCTCTTGTCCTATTGCTTGACATTGCTGAGCTGAGCCTGCCTCCTTCCTCTTGTATAGTACAGGGCAGTATCATGGGAGAAGAAGTGTGGCAGGAACAGCCAGGTGTGAATTTCCTGGCTCTTTGGTGTCCCACTTTTGCAGCCCAGACCCTCTGTCATGGCAGAAAAGAATGTTTGGCACTGTGGAGGCAGGAGCAGCAGCTCCACTGTGGTGCTGTAGTACTGCTGGCTCTAACACAGCACATCCCCGTTGTGACCAGCACAATGGCTGTACTGTCCCTGGTCCCAGCCATGATCAGTCCTCCAGCAGCTATCACTTTTCCCCAAAAGCTTTCTGCTTTTCTTTGAGGGTTCTATAACCGTGCTGACTAGCCTCTGCAAACCCCTCCCTGGACTGACTTTCTTCTCATCCTCCTGCGTGTTACTTTCTTCTGACAAGAAGTAGTTATAACAAGCAAAGTCCAGCTCCTGCTTCTGCGTTTGACTCTGGAGGAGATCCCTCAGGCTGCACTGCCCAGTTCCTCCTCCAACCTTGTCATGCTGATTCGTGCTTTAGCCTGTAGCTTCTATTGTTATATTCATTGCTAAACAAAAGGAGTATTTTCTTGCTCCCTCGCTTAGACTGAGTAGAAGATAGTTATGTCCACCAGCTTCCAGGAGCTTTGTGGCTGCTGGCTTCTCAGAAAGCTTGCTTGCTGAGCACCACCTCATCTCCAGCAAGGCAGGGTGCAAAAAGCCTGATGGCCTCGCAAATTCGGTAATTTTATCCAAGCCCATATGGATCTTATATTATTCATGGCTTCTGATGGGCTGCATATTCCTCACTGATTTAGTGGTTGACTTGTGATGTTTTTCGATGAGTCAAATCTCTGTAATAGTGACACTACATCCATGTATGTGGTAAATGTGAAAGAAAACAGATGTCTATAAAAATCACTGAGTCTGATTTGGAACGATGAACAGTATTGTGATTAATCAAAACTGTACAGCTCATGTGTAGTATTTTTACAGGATGAGATGGAAATTGCTTGTTTCACACCTGTATGATTTCTATCTTAATATTTGGACTCTGTCAAAGAAAGTTAAGTGTTGGGCTGCTTATCTGGGGAGAAATGGCATAATTACTACTGAGTTTTGAAACTTCTAGCACAGTCATGCAACCTTGAATTCACTTCAACATTGATTTTTTTCTGGCAATATCTACACTGTGCTCGTATGTAAAATGAAACAAACAGTAGCCAATGAGTAAGTGTCATCTACAAATGTGGAAAGATAGTGTAGCAGATGCCCCTCAATAGATTTCTACAAATAAAACATAAATTTTTTTTTTTTTGTTCTTGCAAGTTGCCTCAGACCAAAGCTAAAGCATTTGCTGAACTCTAGATTAAGGACAGAATCCTAATGCAGATTTAATCAGACACTCTGAAGCACAGAGTTACAAAATTCCTGAGATCGGAAGGCAAAGAATTTCGCAAAAATAAGTATCAGCCAAGTCCTATTCCTGTAAGACTGGAGGTTGAATAATGGAAGAGCAGTGGCAGAAAGTAATAGCTGAACACAGAAAAATGAAAGGTCTGACCCTATGAACTAGCTTTAAGGTCATGAACAGGATCTTACAAAATCAACTCAAATTCATTACTGGAAGAAGCTAGGATAAAATCTTAAGCACAGGGCAAGTGTGATGAGTCAGATCTGGTCAAGTGGTGTATACGTGCAAAATTCTGAATAAAAATAATCAAATTAGCATGCAGTGAAGAGAGAATTTCCATAATGAAGCCTCTGGTTTCCTGAAGAGGCTTCTCTAGATTGCTAAGCATGGCTTGGACAAGTCACAAGACAAAAGAACTCCCGATTTTTTTGCAAGGCTCTGTGTGCTCTGTAACAGGATTTTGGGAGATGGAGAGACAGTTTGCAGTGCAGACATATTCTTTTGTTGGATTACTTCCTTTGGTTTCAGGATTGAGGAACTCTCATTTTTTGTGGAACCCTCTTAAAGCCTTGTCTTCTGGCTTAAATAAAAACTTTAGAATGTTCTAAATGCAGTAATGAAGATCTGGGTTTTGTTGTACAGAGGTACATAAGATGTATGTTGGTAGATGGACACTGAGTGTAGGTGTTAGATGTCTTGCATTTTTTGGTACTACTTTTTGAAAGATGATATTTCTCAGAATAATGTGAGAAGGCTTGGAACACTGATTTATTCCTGTTGGAAAATCATTCTGCAAATGACTCCAAATTGCAGTAATTTACAAATCTTGAGGTTCTTTCTATATTTGGATTTGTACATTCTGCAAGCTTTTAGTACAAATATATGGATCTTTGGTAATTACTTTAATTCTTGAATATAACTTTAACTGAACTAAATACATGAATGTACCTTACAGGGCTCAGGCTTTGTGAGACATTTCTGCAAAATCGGCTTATGAATTTCCTTTTGATGAGCTTAATTGTTGACAGATTTTTCAAAAGCCAACAACAGCTTGCTTTGCTAGCTAGTATTCACATGAACTGGATAGTCTTGTGAAGTCCTTTATGCAATTTGCATAATATTTTTCTTTTACTGTAAGATGAAGTGAAATCCTTTGTAGTGAACCTAACAATGTTAGACATTGTAAAGACATCAATCCAAATAAAATTTAAAAAGCAGAAAAATTACCCTCCCAGACTGTTCTTCATCATCTCAGAATATGCACAGCTAGAAAAAATAGACTTAAAAAAAAATTAGTATTTTTCCCCCAGAGGACTATTTAGAAAAAGGTCCTAAATAATGATATGTGATCTCCTAATGAAGATACTATGAAGATGCTTTGCTAGTTTCTTCAGTAGTCCTGTAAACTGAATTTTCATTTGAGATACCTCAAGTCAGAATGCATTACATATGCAAATCTATTCATTAAATCAATAAAATAAATAAGCCATTTTGTCCATCCATGTGAAACAAATAGATAAATTCTGCATCTTTTCTACCCAGAAATTTTTGTTGTTGGTGGTAATAGTCTGGAATTTCTGTCTTTGAATTCTGCTGTCTGGAGCATAGGTGGGAAGAGAATGAAATGCGAGCTAAGCAACAAATCTCTATCCATTATGATGGTTGTGGATGTCTGAGTGAAATGAAGCATGTAGAAGCCTCAAAAATAACTGACCCTGTTTTTCTCCAACCATTTCTGAAGAATTCTGTTCCGTTAACAAGGCCTTAAAAGTAATAAAGACTAGGATCTGTGGATTCTAGCCAAATGAGGCCACATCCTACAGTCCTTGCTTTGTCTTAGTGGAGTGAATTTCCCATGTACTCATGATAAGATGGGGATGAAGGATTGAGTAAGGGTGGCAGGATGGGAAATGGTTTGTCACCTCCGAGACTGCGTTTGCAAACTGCTGGAACCACAAATGAGCTCAGTGTTTAGCAAGATGGTGGATGCCAGCATGAAGCTTGGAAGTGCCAATTTTAATTAAAAAACTGCATTTTCAAATCAAGTTCCTAGTTAACAAAGGGTGGGAAATTCTTCCCACCATGTAAGCTTTCTGAATGCTGTATTGACTGTCAAGATGGGTACAGCTTCTCCTTCCACAAAAGTTCTGCTACCATCATCTTCCCCATCACCTCCCCCTGCCAGAAGAAAAAGACTACATTGTTTGTGGAATGTCTCCTCGTTCATGTCCTGCATTTAGGCCAGAATAGACAGATTTTATTTTGTCCTCCCCATCCCCCTTCCTTCATTGTTAACAATGGAGTGAACACATGAGATTACCATGGCTCTTGACATGGCTCAGTTGTTTGCCATTTGGAAACTACGGACTTTTTGGTTGTATAATTGTAAGAGGGGAAAAAAAAAGTATAAAAAGATTCAGTCATTTTCTGTTTATTCCAAAGACAGGGAGAACAGAATACTAGGGGAGAGATGGGGGAAGCCAACAACAAAAAACAAATTAGTTTAAGAACCAGCATGTTCCCCTTACTTTAAGGAACACAGTAAACATTTCAAAAGTGCATGCCAGCTCATTATCTAACCCAGTCTTCATTGGCTTCATGAAAAACAGCAGCAGTTAAGCAATGTTTGCCAAAAGCAAATTTGGGTACATGCATTGCTAAAAAAATGTGACATCCGCTCTGTACAGGTTCCTTAATCTGCCATACAGGGGCAAATCAACATTTCATCATTATTGTTTCTCTCTGTTTAGTCCTTTCATGATTGCTCTTCTAGTCTGTTTTGATCATTGTTTATCCAAAACTGTGGTATGACGTATGATTTGAATTGCTATCCAGAAACAAACCTCTGCAAGCATTTAAATAGGCAGAGATAGTTTTGGTTAATTTAATCTCAAATGTAATATTTGTTTGCAAGTATCTTTTTTACAAATTTTATTGTTTAAAAAAACCTTAAATGGTTGTGAAATATTTATGAATTATTTTTTCAAGATTTAAGATTTGATTTGTCATTAATTTAATGTATTTTTAAAAACTAGCTTTGTTTTCGAGTTCAGGAATAACACAGTATCTTCCTTTTTCAGTCAGTTTGGTGTGGCATATGCAGTTTATAGTTATATTGTTAAAAATGCTGTGTCAAAGCATTGAATATGCTTTATATTCAAGTATTGCCATTTATTGTGATAACAAATGATACAGCATATTTCATTAGTTGTTCCTTATAGATAAGCTACCCATTCTTTAGTAAATACATTCCTCTGTTTTTCAAAGTATATAAGTTTACAAATATTTTCAATCATATTGAGCTTTGTTTCCTTTGGGAATAACTCTTACTCAAGAGAAAGGCAAGCATCTATTGAACAATTGTTTTATTAAATAGCTTAAAGAAAAGTTCCCTTCAGAAGCCATAGAAGATTTTCCCCAGAGTCCTCACATTTTCTGGTGTGCCTGTTTGGGTCCTGTGGGTATTGATTTCTCTTAAGTCTCTACCTTCAAAATTTTCAGGTCATTTTAAGCTTTATTTTGCTTTGAAATCTATGTACTCTTCTGCCATATGTTTAAAATTCAGAGTTGCTGTGCAGCTCTGATCATTAGTTTTTCTATTCCACATATAGTACATTATACTCTTCCTTTTTATGAGCAAAGAAAAATTCTTGTTTACTTGTTTCTTAAATATAAAGTTTTTGATTTTTTAATTTTTATTTTTAAAAAATAGAAACCCTCTGATTCAGAATTTCTTAATGAAATGGGGGATTCTGTTGGTAGAAAACAGTGCCACTTGTTTATGTTTTTGAAATGTTTATCTCATTTTCCCATGGGGAGAAAGAAAACAGCTGGTGAAATTAGGATTTCAAAATGGAAAAAAATTAAATAAACACTCATTTGACATTTTATCAAAAGCTGGAAAATGCTGGTAAAATTTGTCTTTGCTAATTTTCCCCTTCCTCAAAAATCTCTCTTGTTATGGTTGAATTTGTAAATCCTCATGAGAACCTGGTGACTGAATGCAAGTTGGATTTTCTTCTTTTTCTTTCTTTTTTTTTTTTTTTTTTTCACTGGGAGGGGGGGATGTGTTTGATGTTTTTAGGTAGTTATGTCCAAACCAGTGTATATCAATATGTTCCAATATTTATTTCAGGCTTTTCTTTGTGAAGCAAAGATTGCTTCACTCCCATGGTGTGATTACTTCAGTCAATGCAGTGCAATCTGGGAAGGATGCTGACATGGAAAATCAAGGTGTTAGACTTTGAAAGCAGTTTTTAAACAACAGGAGAAGAGCATTAATGTGGTCAGTCAAAAGAACTGCACCTTAGCTATTAGTGTTGATGGGGAAAATGTCAGAGGGAGGGTATAAGAGGAACAGTGCATGCTTGTACCAAAGGTCTCAGCACATTTTTCTTGATAGCAGCCAGCAGAAGGTGCTCAGGGAGAAACACAAGAAGCAGGGCAAGTACAGAGTGATTCTTCCAGCTTCTGACACTCGGCAGTTTTAGGACTCCCTGTGCTGAAGCTGCATCTTAAGCATTGTTTTTATGAACCACTGAGTGAAGAAGCAACAATAGGAACAATGGATCACTGTTCAGCATCAGTGGCAACTGCGCTTAGAAATAAGTAACAGTGCCACTTCAAAACGCTTGACATGGACAACAGAGGCAGAAGAGCCAGGAAATTATGGTAGTGCTAAAGCCACACCCATGGCCAGCGGCAACATCTCACAGCTCCTCCAAGTTGTGAACTCCTTGGGAGCTGAGAATCCCTACCATGCAGAGAGGTAGGAGCCAAGCTCACCATTATATAATGCAGCAATTTCTGCCCATGTGGTATCTCACTGGGATATGGTGTCTTGTTCTTCAGTGTAGGGGTTCCTGCCTGGGTGTTCCTGCTGAGATTTTTGTTTGGTGAGAGCTGGCTGACTTTGCTTCATACCAATACATGATGCCACCAGTCACCTGATCTCTTGAGGTTGACTTCTGCATTCCCTCGGAGTTACTCTCTCATTCTCTGGTTCCTGTTCAAGGATCTGCTTTGTGTAGGCTGAAAGCAATCCCATGTCTTTTCCTCTGGCAGGCCTCTTTGTTGCCTCCCCAAGAAGTAGCTCTGCATAAGACTTCCAGCACAATGCTTGCCCTAATAAGTGATCAGCAGTGTGTTTCTTTCCACAGAAAATCATTTGGAAAATGACACAGTCTGAAGAATAATGGGAATTCAAAATCTGTCTCCAAATTTCCTCGTGAACCAGTCTGCTCCTCTGCATCTGCAGAAAGGGACAGGTGGGTTGCTGCAAAGGGCTTGGGAAGCTGCTCCTCAGTGAGCCCCACTGTTAGCCAGTCTCTTGACTCTGCATGAGGCAGTGACTCCTGCTGAGTTCCTGCAAGTGTTTTGCGTGCAGCACTTCTCCCTGCAGAGTGGCAACATGCTGGGACACAAAATAGAAGGTCCTGTCCTGGTGTGAGCCCTGCACAGGACGGGAGGGCAGCTGTGATGGATAGGAACTGAGCTGTATTGGTGTTGAGGGCAGCTCCTGCTGTGTTTTGGAGACGGCATGTGTACGTTTGAAGTTTGCGTGGGGATGCAGGGTAATGTGCCAACACAGGTTTTTTAATAGCTCCTCGGGGCACAAATAGCCCCATTCATTGCAGTACATGGCTCTGAGTTAACCCAGCTGCCAGATCATCATCATCTCCATGCGCAGCTATTCTTTGTTTTACTTAATTTTGCTCTCACAAGTATGTTCCTGAACCCCATGTAAATTTTGCTTTGGTAAGGACTGCGTTAAATCATCAAAAAATGTCAGTAGCTGAGAGTAGATGAGAATGAAAATTGTAACACTGTCCATAGTAATAACAAATGAAATGAGTTTTTCCCTGTCACCTGTCTCCCTTCTCCTGAAATTGAGATGTTATGAATGGCAGACCTTGTTTCCTTTTGCAGTAGGATTATTTTTACTACATCCTTTATCTTTGTCTTTTGGAAAGAGCAAATAGAAACAAAGCTTCACATTTTTGCTTGAAGACAAACTGGGACATTTTAACAGAGTAACTTTGAATAACTGTTTACTTTTACATTGATCACAGCCAGTTGTTAGGGCTATGGCTACATGGCTAAACTCCCATACTTTTTAATAAGAACTTAGGAGTCAACATCTTTGAAAGTGTGGGAAGGATGGCATTGGTGCAAAGCAGTGTCTGTGCTGCCCGCTTTGCCTGGGAGAGCTGCAGGAATGAAAATACAGTTGGTGTGGGTCAGTCCCAGGGAAGTGGCAGGGCTCAATCTGTGAATTACACTGATGTACACAGTTAACGTGAAAACAGTTTTTCTGTATTTATTTTTCATGGATAAACTTTTACTACCTGCTAAATTTAGACTCTTAGACTCATTTCTGCAAAGCCAGAGCTGAACCACACCCTTCAAATGTGAAGAGCTGTTGCATTAAATCATTGTGCTTCTCAGAGGGCTCAGTCAAATGAGGACAAGATCGCAGGCAGGTGCAATTTCCTTTTAGAAAATTGATAGATGGTGCTTCTGCCTTCTGTAATGTGTTGGTTTTAGTCTTTACAAAACACAGCTTGCCTTCTGTTATAACTAGTAACAAATCACACATCTGGAACAAAGAGGAATGCAGCTGAGCAATATTTTTTATTTATCTGCAATCTGGTTCAGATCCCCTGGTTCCTTTCAATTTTAACTGTACAACAAATGTACTCCCAGTCTTCATTTTATCACTTGTTGTAACGTTTAACAGAGGTCACTGTGACCCAGAGGAAGCTTAAGAGGAAAGTGTTATGGTGGATCTTGGAAATGGAGTTTAACTATGATGATGGTGGGCATGAAGCCAAGCCCAGCTCTCCTGAGTGTATTTAATTTGTGCTCTTTATTTTTCGTTGTGCTGGGCTGGATTCAATCAAGGAGCCACATATATGGATGAGGCAGAAATGTTCAGTAATTAGTACATCTTTCTTCTCTGATGCCTTTTTTCAAAGGAATACTTTAAATTGTTTACTTTTTCTGTGGTTGGATTGTTGAATTAATAACAAAAATGCAGCCACTGTTGAAAAGAATAATCTTCCAGTGAATGCCTAAAATATTTAATTCTGTGCTTAGTAACCAACATCTTGTCAAATCTGGTGACAAACTTTCTTTTAATGGGGATATTACTTGCTCAGGTCACTAAATTCAACAACATAATGTCCTTGTTTTTTTAATTTGTGATTTTATCAGTTTAGATTTTGCCTACTTAAAGCCCATCTGATTAGGCCTGTGCAAAGGAAATTCTTTTTTGTGGTTCAAAAATGCCAAAGCTATCCTGATTTCCAAAATATTCAGATATAAATAATTGCTCATATTATTAAAATTTATTAACAGTTATCTCAGAGAGAGTTGTGCTATGCTTTGCGCTATTTTTTGCAACAGTAGAGAACCTTCCCATAAGGTAGGTGTTTGTGTCTCTAGCCACATTTATAGCTGCTAGTGCTTCTGAGTACAAAACAGTCAGAAGGTTAATTTCAAAGAAATTATTAGAGCTTTGGTGTATCACATAATTTAGAGAATCTTTCCCAAGTTATTTTAAAGGGCAGTATCATGTCTTACATGGTTTTTTCCCATGCACAGGTTTTACTGGCTCTGTAAGGCACCATGGTGCTGTGTTTATCAAGTTTTTTTGTGCTCAGATTTTACTAATTTATCAATTAATGTACTGTTGCATTGATTATGATTTCTTTTTCCTCCGAGGAAGAAATAACCTACAGTGCCTCAAAAGTGTGCAGTCAAGCATATGACATATGTTAATTATGTTGTGTCCACTGAAAAATGTTCAGATTTTTGAAATAGAATCAATTTTCTGCATTTTCTCCAACTGCACTCAGAGCACTTTCTCTATTCTTCTTTTATAGTTCCTGTAGTGAAGTTACTTTTGCAAAGAAAAGTCTTTCAGTGATTGTGTAGCTCAAAGTATGTAATTTTTGTTCTAAATATAAATATTCTAGTTTTGTGTCTAACTGCAACATATACATCTTCTTGCATAGGAAATACACATACTGCTATTATTAACATTGTCTTGTAGTGATATTTCAAACTGAAATTGTAGATTTCCATGTCTTTCTGTGATGGTATTCATCCTATTCATGCACTTAGTTCTGATCATTGGTATATCACTGTATATTTGGTCAATGGAAGACAAAACCCCTTTAAAAAGACATGAATCACATTAGAATTTTTTACCAGGCTGTTCACAACAGCTCCAGAACATGTGTGTCAAATCACAGTATATTAGTAATATGTTTTCAGGATGCTTTCATTTCCTATCTTCTTCCTACTATTGTGTATTGGGCTACAAGAACAACTGGTGTCTCTAATCAAAGTAAGAAAATGTAGTATTCATCTTTTCAGGATGCCATGAGCAATGTACAGTACATTTCCTGTGGTTTTGTGATTAGTTTTTAGTAAAGTGTATGACAAATGTAGCTTTAACATTGTCTTCAGTTTAAAAAAAAATATAGGAAAATGTATCAAGCCCTTTATTTGCCAGAATCACACTGAGTAAAAGTTTAACTATTGGGTCAAGGCTATCTTCTCAACAACACAACAGGCAAACTGAAGTGAATTGGAGAACAAAGTACAAATGTGTTTGCAACCAGCATTTCCATGAGTTAATTCACATTTCACTGTGTATTTAGAGGATGCCACTGTGTCACTTGGTTGATGTATACATGCTGAGTAGGTAAGGGAGGGGGAATCCTGTTGTAGCATACTTCCCTCATGGACTCATGGCCCTTTCCTCACATGCTGCAAAATCCAAACCCAGCTAATTTCTACCTCTTTTAAGCAGTGCATTCAATTAAAAATGTTAGAATTTCACTTACCTGTGAGTGAGCTGCCTAGTGTGTTTGCCATTCTGACCATGGTAGTCAAGGTGGCCATCTCACAGAAGCCACCTCTGGTCAACCAGCAAAGTTGCTGTGCAGTGAAGAGACTTCAGAGACAAATCTAGGCCCTGTTAAAGTCAGTGATGGTTTTGCTGTTGACTCTGTTGGCTTCAGAATTTGTAAAAATTATTTCAGTATGTCCAAAGATCTGTTTTCTCAGAAGATATGTGCAAATGTGTCTCTTCTGAAGTGGCAGTATGACCTGGGACTCAGGATGAGGGAGTTTGCAAAGGGCCAAGAGCAGCTCATTGAAAACTTCCTTTCTGGAGCAAAGAAACCAACAGGCATTTCTGAAAACACCAGTAAGAAGATGAATCATGTTATCTGGTATATCTTAGAACTTCTGATTAAGCATTTAAGAATTTATCCCTAACTATGCCAATTCTTTTAACTAAGTGACATTGGTTTGTAGTAATGCAGTCACATTTTATTATCTTGAATGATTCTGTGGAACAAAACCCTTTAAAAACTTGTAAGATGAGATAAATACCATTACAATTTTTTTTGCTATTATTATTTTAAATGCCAGAACAATCACAGGAGAATTTTAATCTTACTAAGGAAATATATATTTAAAAATATGAATACTTTGCTTCTGCTTGTTAAAACAGTATTAAAACAAGGTGTAAGCGTGTTTGTAGTTAACTCCCAGAGGACTTGGTGTCAGAAGAAATGTCACCCTGTCTTGTCCCTTTTAGGAAGGTGGCCTCTACCAGATGTAATCTCAGAAGTGGCAATTGCCATTCACTAAATGACAAGCAGGTTTATCCTGGCTTTCTCTGGGGCCATCTTGACTTTTGGCAAGAGGCAAAGAGGAGGACTATAAGAAAATAGTAGTTCTCATGGGAACAGTGAAAATATGTTGGCATTGTTTAATTCTTTCATAACATGCTAAATTAATTTATTTGTTGAATCCTTTAAAGTATTATGCCATTGGGGAATGTGTTTTTCATATAGCACTCTTACAACTATATTAAAGTTTTAGGGAGAACAGTCAGAGAGTAAACATCACTGGTTATCCATGCTGGGTAACTGGGAGACACAAGGGTTGATGTTTTGCTGCTTTATATATTGTATAGTAATCAGCATCAGTGCAAAGTGATCTTATCTGTACATTTTGCAATCTTTTTGCACAGATGTAGACAACTGTAAAACATTCAGGATTGTGGAGTAGCAGATTCATTTGGTTCATAAATTCTTGCTAAATGCTCTGTCATAATACTTATTGTTTAGTAAATGCTTTTGATTAGGTAGATACTTTTGACAGTTTTCCTGTTTGCTTCAAAATGTGTGGTTCAACTCTGTTTCTTTCAGGCTACTGTTGGATGTGCTTGGGACTAGGCCATTAATTTTGAGAGACAAATGAAATTTAATCTTCAGCTAACTTATTTTTCAGTTGGATTATTTTAGTAGGGGGACTTCATTATTTAAGTTGAAGGGAAATATTCTCTTTTCAATATACCACGGGTTAAAAAAAATAAATCAGAGTTTTGCTCCCAGTTGTTTAATTGATCATTCATAAGGCAATATCTTCAAAATGCCAGTACTACAAGAAGAACTAGCTTTACAGCTGTTTGGAGAGATACTACACCAGAACCATGTATGCTATAAATTGTTCTCTTCTGTTTTCATGGAACACTTTTTGATCTCTAAATCTGTACATGTTAAAGAGGAAAAAAAAAAGCCAGGCCAGATTTTTCCAGATGGTTCACTATATTTGCCCATTACCAGGAGCATCTTCTGTTTTCTACCATACATCCTGACAGGTATTTTGAAGAGAGAAAAAGAACAGGAACAACTGAAAGCCTTTGGAGCTGTCCAGTTTTTCCAGATACCCTCCATCTGTCCATTTATCATCTGTAGATATTTCTGTGACTTGCCATACATATCTAGACACAGAGAAAGCCGGAATATTGAACATTTTAATGAATACTGCAAATATCAGAGTTAACCTGTGGGCCAGAAACACTTCATTTATTTGGAAACAGGACAAAGCTGATGCTTGGACACAGATTGACAGTTTTCCCATAGAATCAATGGATCTCTGCCAATATATTCCATGCTTCTCATTTGCAAAATCCCTCTTACTGAATCTGCTGATGATCCTCTTTATCAGATATCACTTTTTAATTTCTTTTTGGTATTGTCATGAATTCAATGTAGCAGTGGTGACAGTCATAGAATAGAAGTTATATACTTTACAATGAAGGCAAAAGAATCATATAAAGTAACAGACTGAAATTGGAAGGACCTATTCCTTTTTGCAGGGTTGAATTTTACTTCTGATTTTTTTCCCCCAGACAATTAACATACTTATTTTCCTCTGCCATCGCTGATAACAAACATGTTAGCCTGCATCTAGAAATTCCTGAGTGTATTTGCCACCAGCGTAAGTCTACCATGGCCAAAATTGGGCTTTTTAATTTTTCACCCAAACCCTTTCTTATACATCCTTACTTGATCAACACCTTTCCTAATGTTCAGGCTTTTGACATGAAAAGTCATATCAAACAGAAGTTTTGTTCTAAGTCATCACTTTCAGATCTTCATGCCTTTCTTTATAGAATTATCTAAGATCAGCTATTCTTCTTTACCTGCAATCATCCACGTCTCCTAAAAAATGTGAACTATTTTGCTTTGGTTTTGTGGTCTTTTGTATTTTCAGCTTCACCTTCAGATATTATCTCCAAACTGGCCTTCTATTTTGCAAATGATTCCAATCTTCATTTCTAGTTTTTTATTTTGAGCAATTACCTTTAGGCTTTTCTTTCTACTGCTCCTAGTTCTTGAAAAGAATTTCCTGTAACCAGCCACTAAACAAATATATAGTCTTACTCTACACTCTAAAACTTTTATTTTTAGTTTTTGGGGTGGCTAAGGGAAACCTTGGCAAAAACTAGGTCTGTAGTGATTGTTCCTTACAGATTGGACTACCTGGTGCTATATTGTTGCCTTTGGTATTTGTTTCTCAACTGTTCTATGCCCATAAGGTAATTTCATTGGGGTAGAGTACCTATGTTTTGCTTAGGTTACCACAGCACCCAGTACAAAGGAAGCTTCATCCCTAAACAGTGTTGCTAATCATGAAGCAAGGTTAGATACGCTACAGCATTTTAGGAATTTTCAAAGTTCCAGTCCTCACTGATTCTGGGCATGTGTCCTGCAGGAGACATCAGTAGAGAAAACTCCAGAGAGCATCTGCTGCCTCAGCTTCTATTGGAGGGATGATAGATAAGTATGTCACAGAGCACTTGTCTTATGCTGGCTATCTTCAGCACTAGGGTTTTAAGTCATATATAAAAAAAGCTCAAAAGAACTGTGGAAGCACATTGACAAAATCTCTGACAATAGAATTGTGGGTTCTCTGGGAGACAAGAATCTGAACATGTGGGAAATAATGGTAGTGGGATTATTTGCAACTTCAGGAGGAGAAATCCTGCAAAAATGTAGGTAAGTATTCAAAATATAAGAAAAATGGAGTAAAATCAGGATTAGATAATCCTTAGCATGGCTGGGGATCACAAATGTTCAGCTGATGAAAAATATGTGCTCTAAAAATAATAAAGCTAAGCTGAGGATCAGGCTGTGCTGCAGGGAACCCAGAAAAACGTCCCCATTTAAAAGATATGAGATGACAAATTTCACTTCATGTTTTCTCATTCCTTGTGTGAAACCGAACTCCAGGTCTTATTATGGGAATGTTACCTGCAGATGAACTTTGTGTTTTTGTAAATAATAGATGCTTTTATGCCCAGGTTTAGTGGTTTTTTGCTACTCAGACAAATGCTCACCTGGGGATAAAACCTTTCTAATGCTATGACCAAACTGATTCAGGAGCCTGAAATCCAAAGGCAGTACCTCAAGAAATGTAGAAGTGAAATACTGAGAAGAGAAGCAATGAGCAAAGAATGCTGAGAGGAAGAAAGAAAATATAGAAAATATAAGTTAGAAACACTGATACATTGAGAAATTTGTTTTCTGAAGAGAAGGGCTAAACAGGAACTTGAATACAGATGGCAAGATGTTACAGAAGATGGGAATGAGTAATAATGAGAGAGAGAAATGGGGAAGAGTATGGTTCTTATTTTTGCTTTCTGAAATGTCTCTTTCTAGCCTTTCAATAGCCATGATAATGAACTTCTGTTTTGGTTAAGCTGCTGCAAGGCAACCCTTTTCACTCATAGTAAATCCTCATCTTTAGAGGAAAATGTCACAGTTTCCACAAACAGTCATAAAGTGTGTAATCAAGTTCTCAAGCAGTAGCATACTTGAGATCATAACAACATGTATACATCTTCAGGAACATGAATCTCAAATTCACTGCTGGTATTTTCCCATGGTCTGGAAAAAGCAATGGCTAAAAGGAGCACTTGTTTTTCAAACTGTGGAACAAAGGGTTTGATGTTGCTGAGTAAAACACATTGCTTATGTTCAAGAAACTTCAAAAATACTATAAAATACAAAAGAAACCCGCCCTTTCCTTAGGTCTTGCAACACCTTTGCATTTGTTCTGATTTATAAAAAAATCATAAAATTGTTTAGGTTGGAAAAATTTCAAGAGCATTGAGCCCAGCCATTAATCCAGCACTGCCAAGCTGGTTGTCCCTAAGTAGCACACCTACATATCTTTTAAATACCTCCAGGGATGGTGACTCTGTTACTTCCCTGAGCTGCCTGCTTGACAACCCTTTCTGTAAAGAGATTTTTCCTAATATCCAATCTCATCCCCCACTGGTACAACTTGAGGCTGTTTCTTATTGTCCTATATCTTGTTACATAGGAGAAGAGACCAGTCCCCACCTGGCTGCACTCTCCTTTCAGGTAGTTGTAGACAGCAAAAAGGTCTCTCCTGAACCTCCTTTTCTCCACACTAAACAACCTCACATCCCTCAGCTTGTTCTTATCAGTATGTGCTCCTATCACTTGTGCTCCAGACCCTTCTCCAGCTCCATTGCCCTTCTCTGGACATGCTCCAGCTCCTCAATGTCTTTCTTGCAATGAGGGATTCAAAACTGAGCATGGAATTTGAGGTGTGGCCTCACAGTGATGACTATGGGGGGGATGGTTACTGCAGTGGCCCTGCTGGCCACACTGTTCCTCACACAGGCCTGGGTGCCACTGGCCTTCTTGGACACCTGGGTTCACGTTCAGTTTCTGTCAACCAGCACCTCCAGGTCCTTTTCTGTTGGGCCATTTTCCAGCCACCCTGTCCCCAGCCTGCAGCACTGCCCAGGGTAGTTGTGACCCCAGTGCAGGACCAGAACCTGGCCTTGTTGACCCTCACACCATTGACCTTGGGCCATCAGTCCAGCCTGTCCAGATCCCTGTGCAAAATCCTGCCCTGCGTCAGATCACACTCTTGCTTGGTGTCATCTGCAAACTGAGGGTGCCCTTGGTCCCCTCATTGATAAGGTTATTAAAGAGTACTGGCAGCAACACCAATCCCTGGGGAACACCACTGGGGACTGGCTGCCCTGGATGTAAATCCAGTCACCACAAATCTTTGGGCTCAGCCACACAGTCAGTTTATTACTCACTAAAGAACATGCCAGTCCAAGCCATAAGTGGGCAGTTTCTCCAGGACAATCCTGTGGGAAACAATGTCAAAGGCTTTGCTAAAGTCTGGGTAGACAACAAGCACAGCCTTCCCTCATCTACAGCTGGGTCACCTCGTCATAGAAAAGATCAGGTTAGTCAAGCTTGTCAACTTAATTTCCTTTAATTTAATGCTCCTTTTATTTATTTTACTCAGTTTTTATTAGAGCAATAAGTTTTTCATGGGCTTAGGAAGTAAACAACAAATCTTAAACCAGCTAATTCTTTCTCAGCTGTATTTCTGAGAGTCCTGCCTTGACTTAGCATGAGCAGTGCTTAGAATGCAGAGGGAAATTAACACCCTTTGGATTATCAGCTTGTGAGGTAGTGAGCATCAGCTGAATTGGCCTGAATGACTTCTATGGTGGTGTTATAATTTAAACAGAAAATAGTCAAATACTTTGGAAAGGAACTCTAAGAAACTGTAAAATGCTTTATTAATGTTGTCAAAACTTAGTCACTAGGAACCATCAACAGCTCAGCTTTTGCCTTGTGGTATGCTGCTTGTGAGAACAGTGCAGACTTTCTCAAGCAAGTCTGAATCACAGGCAATCACACAACATGAAATGGACTTGACTGTGCCTATACTGGCCTTTGGGAAGGATGGATGCCTTAAAGGTCCTTTGTCTCCAAAGATATTGCAGGCAATGGGTCTGGTAAGTCCCAAAACTGAAGCAGAGTACCTCTAAATCTTTGGTTTTTGTCTCCCCTTTAATTTTGGAAGAACTTTGTGTTCATTGAGATGATCTGGAAATACAAGGAGTAATCTCTGTAAGCTTGGGGATGCTGATAGGTAAGACTAGATTTTCTAGCAGTGTTCAAGAAGAAAAATGGCAGAGGGAAACATCTTGCTCTCATTTCCCTCCCCTTGCCAAAATCTACCACCTAAACCAAGAAATACTGTACACAGATCAGGGACAATGTCACTGTTTATTTCAAACTACTGTTAAGAAGATGTTATTTATTTAAAACTTCAAACAAGATTGCAAAATTATGAGCATCATAATCAGCAAAGGATGTTCTCCTTCCCCTACCATAACATAAACCACAGTATGACAAATTAGGAGAAGCCTGCAGCAGTCAGAAAACCCCAAACCTTTGCTCTTTCTTCACATAGGTTTTCAAGATAAAACACATAAATATTGAAGCTACCCAGGACAGTAGATGAAGTAGCTCACAATGCCACTGTCAGAACCTGGCTTTCCCTTGACTACCCCCATAAATGTTTTTAAGTTATATGCAGAGAAGGCTTGTGCATGCAGAAGATTCTTCTGTTTTATTTGGTGCCAGCCAATAGTGGACAAAATACTTACACTAGACAATGATAATTTACACATTCTCCTTCATAGCAGACATAGAGCCTGTAGCAGTAACCTAATTGCAAGTATAAGGAAAGAAGGAATGAAAAAATACTCTATTTTGTGCCCTCATCCTGCTTGTCTTGTACATTCATATGCATTTTGGGTAGAATTCCATCTTGGAAATGACGCCTCTTGTAAAAGGCTAGAAAAGAAGCTGGTGGAGGAGTTGAGGTCCTGTAGGTCTTCAGTGACAGCTTGAGAAGAGGGGTGAAATGCCATTCTCACTTTAACTGTCCTGCTGGTTAGAGCCTTTACACTTTGGTGATGAAGGGAAAATGCCATTTGGTTTAAATAGGCAGTCTCTCTGAATGCCCTTTGGTGTTAGTTTCCCTTGTTTAGTGTGTGGGTATCATACATGACAATGGGAAAGAGAGAAATACTTTAGAAAAATAAACAAACAACTCCTCCCTCTCTCTCTCAAAAAAAAAAAAAAAAGGGAAAGAAAAAACAAAGAAAAATAAGAAACTGTGGTTGTAAAACCACAAAAATTGGCATTGAGGCTCCAAGGCAAGTGTAAGCCTTGGAATTTCTTTTAGCTCTTAAAAAAAATAGTCCAAACCAAAAAAACCCCAAAGCACAACAACTCTCTTTCCATGGAATCCAGCTTAATGATGCTTCCCCCCCCCCCCCCGCCCGCTTTCTTTTAGGAAGATTTGAAAGAATTTATTTAAAGCCTTGGCACAAGTCTTCTTTGCTGCTTTATGTTCTATAAAGCATGTTGGTTTTTTTGCTGTTTGATTTTTACTTAGAAATTTAAGAAATGCCAAGTCTGCTCTGTTATGGTTTTCCCGGTGATTTCCTGCGTATCTCAGAGGATAGGTATTCATTTCTTTCTCAAAAGAACAGCAGGAGTGAAAATGTGAAAGAAAATCTTAATCAAAGCCTGTGTTAGTTGCTGAAAAAATAAAAAGCAATTTAAAACAAAAAGAAGAAACAAAGACTTCAGAATAGTCTCGCTTTTGAAAGAAACTAATAATTTCTTTTCGGCAGTTGTTTAGTTTTCACTCTCTTGAGTTTGTAATATGATGTGGTCAATCATGAGAGTCATTGACAGCAGAATTTCTAATACAAAGAGAGAAAATAAAGGGAAAGAAAAATGTATGCAGAGGGCTAATGTTTAGAGGAGCTGCTCTTTGTGCTTCCAGCCCTGCATGGAACACACCTGGTGACCCTTTTGCACTTTAGTTCCTTACCAGGTGAAGTATGGCTGGGAGCACTTATGCTTTTTTTTGTCAAAGTGCACCAAGATTCAAAGATGTAAAATTCTTCACAAGTTATTCTTTGTGTTCGAGAAGTGGTATTTGATTCTGATTTTGGGTGACACAATATTATTAGCCCTTGTTGGGACTTGAAGTATACATATTAAACAAGTTATTATTTCTAATATATTGCATATATTAGTGGGGGAAAATAAATCTGATAGTTTAATAGATAATCTGGTTTGATGGTAGTGATTAAAATAATAGAAAAAGGGGATTGCTTGTATCTAGTCCCTTTGAACCATCTGATTCTGGCAGGTTGTCCAAGGGGTGGAAAATAAAAAAAATTGCTTTTTCAGTTGCACCTCTGGGGAAGAGGACATCAATGATCAGTTTTGGAAATCTTGGCTGATAATCAATTGTGGATGAGAGTGGGCATGGTAGGGAAATGCAGGGAAAAGTGCATTTCTGACTATTGAAGATACTGGTTTTTCAGTGTAAGCTGATGAGAATCTGCAAACATTGAATGGGGCAACACTCACCACTGGAGGCCAAACAACAAAATGATCCCTCATAAAATGAGATGATTCAACTGCATGGATACTCTCTAATGACATGGGTCTTTAGTACAAGTGTCTCAAAGAGACTGATTTCAAACCAATTATAGGATAACTACCATATAATTAATGCTTCAGGAATCCAGAATTCACTGTCTAATGTCTGAGACCAAAGGTTAATTATAAGCACAGTAGACATTAAGGCAACTGCTGCTATATGGTTTTATGATCTTTATTAAGATTAAAGAAATAAAATCTATTTTAATTAAAAATGTCAAAAGGGATCTTGAACTCTTTCTTCCCTTGTGCCCTCATCTGAAACTGGAATGTTCTGCATTTCATGGGCACTGATTTATGAACACAGATGGGTTAAACTGAATGGTGATATGAAAGACATTCCAGCTGACCCCTGTGCTCTATTTTTCTCATGGAATTTGTTGTTTATCCTGACATTAGAAATGGCTGAAGTGCATAGGTAGTTTCTGTTGAGGAGCCAAAGGAGTAAGGGGTCAGAAATTTCCAGGTGTCAATAACTACAGCTGAGGGGCTCCTTCATTGACAATTTGATCATCTCTGTCACTATGGGCAGTCATTGATTTGAAAACAAGGTAGGTACTGCTCGTTATTACAATGAGCAGTAATAACAGAGGATTGCTGCCATCCAGGACCATCATCCAGGACCATCATCCAGGATATCCAGGACAGCCACTGACTGTCTTGTGTATATTCCCCAGGAGCCTGAGTGTTGTCTTTTGTACACACACCTTAACATGGTGTTAACAAGGCAAAGCATTTCAGTATCTAAATCACATACTAACCTGAAAGGGATCTAGTAACAGAGTATTCTTTGCTTAGGTCTTCACATATTAGTACAGAATATACAAAAGTAGGTCAGTTCTGTATGTGGATGGGAACATAGTATCTGGTAACTGTAAACAGCAAATGGATGTGTTTTGTATGGACTTTTTCCTTTCTTTTTCATTCCAAGTTGAATCATGGCAAGCCCATTAGTCCAAGTTCATGCTTTTCTCCCCTTTCCCTGTGTTTCTTTGGTATAGTTAACAGTTAAATCTTGACATGGTTGAAATGAATATGGTTGGATTTTGTTGACCACTTTTTTGGGACAGGGAAAAATGTTTCGCTAGTTTCAGGAGATAAACCCAAACATGTTGAAGCAATGTATTTTGGAATAAATTAGTTGGTGTTTTAATGAGGTCAGAAGACATGTAAGAAGAGGTTTAAACTAAAGAGGTAGATGATATATCAGTGTGGGAAAGGCAAAGCTGGCAGGTTTGTGAATTTCAGATGGGCCTCATCTGTAAGGGCTATTCACATGCTGACACATTCAGTCATTTCACAAAAAAGAAAAAAATTAAAAGAGTAGCAGCTGCTGGCTTGTTTCTAAAGGTCACCACAAGGGGTTTCATCCAGCCTGAAGACTGAGATACTTGAGCAGAATGAGAATGCTCCAGTTCCCTTTTGACTAATATGAAATCCTACAGCTTGCACCAAATGAGTTATACCTGGTCTCTAGGCTGTCATTTAATCTTGGTTTGTGTGGCTGAGCCTTTTCCATCTTAGTCCATGAAGTTTTGCCACTGGGTAGGCAGTAGTCAGCTGCTCACTCTGCATTGTTTCACTTGAGCATGCATGTGAAGAAGGGCTCAGAACACAGAGAGAGATGTGTTCCTTCTCCTTGCCTATACTGTGCATTTTCCATGGAGCTGCTGCTTGATAAAGTAAAGAAAATGTCCTGGTAGAAGAGGAAAAGTACTCCTTACAAGTAAAACTACTGACCTGTTGGGCTTCAGTTTTTGCTGTCTGTCTTGGGCCCAGATCTTCTTGACTGTGCTTCAGGGATTGAGCACACTTGCAAGTAGGAACATTTCTTTGGAGATGTGATTTTGAGCTCCCTTGAGCTAAGAGTAGAAATGAGATCCTTTACTGCCTGGGAAATTACTGGGTGATTATATGAAGACAGGAGCCCATCTGCTTTCCTAACCTGCTTTTAATAGGCAAGCATTAACCATGGATTTTTTTATTTGTTTGTTTGTTGTTGTTGTTGGGTTATTTTCCCCCCCCAGAGATAAATATGTAGCATGAGTCAAGACTTCTGGGCTCCAAAGACTCTGTAAATGAAACTGCTGCCCTGAATGACCAGGATTTAAAGCAGAGCACTCATCTAGGCCACTTCTAGGGGCTTACCTCCTGAATATGTTGCCATCAGCTGCCTACATGGTATGTTGGCTGCTTTGGATTAAATTCTGAGGCATGAATTTATCCTCTGAATTGAATAGAGAGCCCAAGACTTTCCTTTTTGAATTTTCCAGTGGGATCTGATGTACTGAAAGATAGTGCTTAGCACTGAATTCCCTTACTCCCTTACTGGATCTTGCCCAATTTAACTACAACGTAAATTATCATACTTATGAAGCATGGCTGGTAATTATATGGACAGTTTTAAAAAGAAAAAGGTCTTAGTAATCACTATGTTAGCAAGAAGCTTATTCTGTATAAGATTTCTGAAGGATTGTGCTGCAGAATAAGCAAGAGAACCCCATTATACTGTTGAAATTATCATATCATGAAACATTACTATGCAAATATATAAAAGCAAAAATCTTAAAGGAGAATCAACACAGCAAAGCTGTAATTTGCAATATTCCTGGGATTTTTTTCTTGCCTTCCTCATAAAAACAATTATGAAAGAAGGACAAGTAACTTACCACATTCAGTGGTATGGTCTAAGAAATCTTTATGCTAAGCATTATAATCTCAGGAGCATGTAAGTGAATCCTCTTCACACACACATACATGCTGTATGAATTACTATCTGGGGATCTGTTTTGTCTTGTTTTGCACCTCATATTTTCCTCCCTACCCCTAGAAAAAGCAGGTAAGTAGCAAAACATTAGTAACTCATGTACCAATGTAAATGACTTCACAGAAAAAACAGGGTAATTTTGCAGTTGTGATACCCCTAGTGGAAATAATTATCTCCAGTTTAAACACTATAAATCAGTGTTTAAGGGGGTGCATGTTAAAATAGACTTTTCTGTTTAGGGCCAAGTCTGCTTTCTCTCAGGAGTTAGTGCCTGAGTGATAGGTTTTCTTGCTACTGCTTTTCTTCATTGGTCATGTATTACTTCTTCCCAGCTTGCCTCCTGCTGAAATAATTGTGGTGCTAATAACAATGTGTGGGGAAATGACCAGATGTGCTAGTTTTTTTAGACAATTATACCAGTTTTTCCAATTTTCCAGACATTTTTTCATTTCTTTATTAACTCACCGGTGCCAGGAATTGGATTTTTCCAGTACATAAATCCTAATTAGCAAGCCAGAGAATTGAGTGCTCCATTTTACTCCTGATGTGTCATTTCCCCTCTGTTCTTGGTTAATTGGCATTTTAAAAAGCCAACTCTTGTGTTTTTAAGGGTAAAAAAGGAAATACAGGAATATTTTGGGACAGAAATGAAAATATGGTAAAGGGACAAAAAATTAAAAGAAGTTGAAGTTGGGATCAGGGCCTTCTGGTAGCTCTGGGATTGCAGGACATGGAGATCTGCAGAGTGCTTAAGCTGCTTGAGGTTCAGCTTCATCTTTCTGGCACTAGAGGTGACTGAACCCCATCCTGCTGTGTCTGTGCTGCTTTCTGCTTGCTGTGGGCATGGTGTGATTTTATTAAATAATTCCATGCTGGCCCTGAGGAGCATCTAGAGGCTGATTTGGTAAAGCAAAGGCAGGGTTTGGTGCACTGCTGACGTGAGTTGCTCTTACAGGCTTTCCTTACAGCCTCCTTTTCTCCTTATCAAGGACCAGAGATAGAATGGAGTAGGAGGAGGAGGCAGAGGCTTGCCAGGAGTGAGGGTATCCTCAGATTCTGAGTCTAAGGATTCTTTCAGCCTTAGTATGTGCTTAGGGATGCCCTGAGCCTGTGGGAAGGGCTGGTGGAGGGTTGTCAGGGCAGGAGGAGTGGTTGTGAGTCTCAGGGAGGATGAAGCACTATGTCAGGAGAAGGGAATGGTACTAAAAGGTGCTTTTCTGGATAGATAGGATTACAGGAAACAGAGGAGGTTTATGAGGTTCTGAGATTCGCCTCAGAAGAAGGAAGAAGGAAGTTATTCAATTTATGAGTGACGTAAAAAAGGTTGTGTGTTCCTGTTGGCATTGGTATACTGCAGTTTGAGGCTAAAAAAGATTCACTCCAAAAGACAAAATGATAAAGAGGAGGTTCTTGCCACCTTGTACTGGGCAGTTTGAATCCTGGGAGGAAAAAAGGGGAGGTGGTGCCCTTTTTTAGCTTCTACCAGGGTGCTATAAAGGACAAAGGGAAGGGAAGCAAGCCTGATAAATGCAGTTCCACAACTTAGATAGCAGTTGGTAAGAAGGGAAATAAATAGCAAAACTTTTTCTCAGCTAGGAAGGGGTAACAGTTCAGATCTTGCCCCATCTCCATAGTGGTCTGTCCAAAACTTGAGTCTTTTGAGGTTCAGAGAAGGATGATTAATTTTTTTTTTTTTTTTAATTTTTTTTTCTTTTTCTGTGCTAATGCATTAATTGGTTCCAGGCAGACAGGGAACAGCAGAGCCAAGATATTGCAAGCAAGGCTGCAGTCCAGGTAATTTGAGGGCTGTCAGGAGACTGAGAAGCACCAGAGGTCATGGTAAAACCTGGAGTCTTTCACTTTCCAAAATGTTTCATAGGTCCAAGAAGTCTGAACAATGTCATGTTTTTGGGTGCTCAAATAGAAAGGAGGGAAGGGAAGGGAAGGGAAGGGAAGGGAAGGGAAGGGAAGGGAAGGGAAGGGAAGGGAAGGGAAGGGAAGGGAAGGGAAGGGAAGGGAAGGGAAGGGAAGGGAAGGGAAGGGAAGGGAAGGGAAGGGAAGGGAAGGGAAGGGAAGGGAAGGGAAGGGAAGGGAAGGGAAGGGAAGGGAAGGGAAGGGAAGGAAAGGAAAGGAAAGGAAAGGAAAGGAAAGGAAAGGAAAGGAAAGGAAAGGAAAGGAAAGGAAAGGAAAGGAAAGGAAAGGAAAGGAAAGGAAAGGAAAGGAAAGGAAAGGAAAGGAAAGGAAAGGAAAGGAAAGGAAAGGAAAGGAAAGGAAAGGAAAGGAAAGGAAAGGAAAGGAAAGGAAAGGAAAGGAAAGGAAAGGAAAGGAAAGGAAAGGAAAGGAAAAGGGAAAAGGAGAGGAGGAGGGAGGGAAATGTCAGAATACTTTGCAGTTATTCCAGCACTGCTGTGCTGCCCTTAAAGGGAACCTCAGGAGATTTCTCCTAAACCTGGGGACCATATTTCTGTCTCCTGGGATCTTCACAGCTGGAAAAGATCAGTCCTTGGCACTGCATACTGCACTCCCTGACCTGAGACACAGGAGTTACCTTTGCTTCTGACGCAGCTGGGTGCTGGTGTTCCTGGCTGTGGGTGCCTTTTCCCTCTAGCCAAAGCCTGGGCCTGTTATTTATTTACTACTCACTTTGGTTGTTGCTGTTTTAAAATATTTCATTGCAGAATTCATGGCTAACAGGTGCTCTTCCCTTTTATCTGTCCAGCTTGATGTATTGTCCTAGTGTGAGTGCTGGGAGAAAAACAGCACAAGGACAGCCTCTGGGGAGCTGCATGGCCAAATCCTGTCCTGCCAGTCAGCAACAGTGCACACCACCAAACCACAAGAGATTTCATATGAGGCTTTTCTTTAAAGGAAGTAAAAAGGCCTGCTGGTTTTAGTCATAATTATTTCTCTTTTTTATTAGCTTTTAGAGAATGAGCAACAGTTCAGTGAGTTGTGTTTGTAGCAAATACAGGTTATGAAATAAATGTATTTCATTTTTTGCTCATTTTGCAATGAAAGACTCTCCAAATTTGTCTCCTAAATGGTTTAACTCAACATAAGAAATGATGCTGCCAAATACTGACTGATTCAATAGATGATGAGTTTCAAATTCCTCTTTTACATGGGGAATGTGATATAGAACAATGACCTCAATTTTCAGCTGTGTCCTCAGATTCACCTCCTTTTTGGCTGTCTCTTTTTCTTTTTCAAGTTATCATAGTTTTTCAAGTCCTGAGGGTCTTAAGAGGGCACTAATATTTAATAATTAGGCACTATATCTCTGATGGTTCTTCTAGTGACATCTTTTACAACTAATGAGCATTTAATAGAATGTAATTAGGAGCTCTGATCCTTAGACCTTGACCTGTCTAGACCTTCTATACAACTAAGTGACTAGACAGCCCTTAACACTCATTAGGAGTTATCTGCACCCCACTTTACAAAGCTATGTGAGGAAACTGTTTAGATTTAGCCTCAAGCCACCTGCTTCCTAATCTGTTGCTGTGCACTCAGTTGATCCTGCTGTCCTTACAGTAACTGGAAAGCTACCAATGATTTCATTTTAAAGCAAATATTCTAATTCTGGAGGCACAGGATGGAAACCTGGTTGCTGTATTTGACAGTATGAGATCTTCAGAAAGCATGTAAATAGGAGAGATTATTTTGATGTTATGGAGAAACATTTACATTTTAAAATGAAAGAGAAACATCCAAAGGTAGTTAAGGAAGTTAGCAAAATGTGTTTTGATACAGTATGTTCATCTGGGATATATTTAATAGGGCTCCTTTTACAGGTAATATATTTGTCTTCATACTCCTGGAAGCCCCTTATATCTTTAAAGTAAATTAACTGGTTTTGTTACTGGTTTTAAAAGAAATTCATTAAAAAAATCTTTATATGCATTTATGAGAAGCAGTCTGTTTGGCATGCCACCAAGAAACACAGAGAGCAGGTTTCTTTCTTCTCTATGAATTTTTTAATGTATATGTGTCTATATTGTCAAATATTCTTAAATATCTTTTGCCTAGTCCGTATGCCTATTCTGTCTATTTGCCCTTTTTCTCACTTTAGTTTCATTCTAATTGCATAGACTAGTTGTTGTCAGAGTTTTTACTCAGACTTTGGAGACCATTACCATTGCACATGTCTAGGGGTTTTTTAAAGATAAATGCGACAAATCATGTAACAAAGGAAAGGAAAAATCCAATTCTCAGTATTTCTTTGATAAATTTTCAGTGGCTTAGGAAAAGGATCCAAATACATTCTTAATACATTTGATCTTGATCCTTTCTGGAAACGATTATATGTAACCAAATGCATCCATATATAGAAGACAGATTTTTTTAAAATAAAGTGTCCAAATGATCTTGCTAATGCTGATACAACATTTCAATTATTTGTCTTTTGAAAAGGGTTCTGTTTTGAGATATTAGTTGCAAATAGAGGAAATGAAGTGTTGATGTAGTAAGGAATAATTTACTGTGTCTGGAGAGTTCTAAAGCAAAACATCTGGATCAATTTGTTTACAAAGTCCCTGCAGATAAAACGCACTATCTCTCCAAAGGATCAGTTTGTGCCCTTTCTGAAAAATCATAAAAAAAAAAAAAAAATTTGCTATCATCATACACAGAAAGCTCTTGGGAATTTGTTAGTAGGGAATGCAAAGATGGTTTGAAATCCTGTTTCATAGGATATCAGCTAGTTGCTGAAAATGTGGTGTGGCTTTGTGATCTTATTTAGTCTGTCCTTCCCTGTTTCTCTGCTTTCCCCACACCCTTCATCTTAAAAAATAATATATTTTAGAAGCTGAGAGTAAGTACAGCATATTAGAGATACGGGAGAACTGGATGGGGAGTGAAAAATAAAACCTTTGGTTTCATATGGGCGTGAACATCTTCCCATAACTGCAGCTTTTTGAAGGTCCATCCCTTGGTGCTATTGAATTTAGTGGGAGGCAACCCCTGACTTAGACATAAGTAGTTTGAACTTGTGCTTGAAATGTTCTTTAGCAGAACAAAACAAGAACTTTTTTGTATTCACGTGTCACAACCTGGAAGAGCACAGAATGCTCTTTCTTGATTCTGCTCCTGCTATTGAAAGGTATTTTTGGATCCTTCTTTAACAAATGTAGCCACAGCAATTAATATCACATTAGTGAAACTTGCAATGACTTCACTAATCAGCATTTTCAAGAGCTGCTTCATGCACTTCCCTGACTTATGTTTTTGGTTTTTTTTCCCCCCAGATATTATCTTCATTTACAGGAATTTTCATGGAAAGTGAGCCTGAGCCATGGCAGATAAAGACCTTATGGATATTTTCCCCTAAGAGGACACGTCTAACAGATCTTGTATGTTACCTGATTTTTTTTCCTCTTCCAAGTTTACCTTTTATGGATCCTTGTAGTTAAAACACCGATCCAAAATACTAACACTGAAATTCAATTTTGTGATTAGAGATTTTGCATGCTCACCTGCTTCCGTTACTTTCTTGAAATGGTCAGAAACATGGGCTGATAATGTCTATGTGGCCATCCTTTTTCAGTTCCAAGGGCTCTCCTAGTATTACATCTTTTCTGCTGTTGAGAGAAGCAAAACCTCCATCCCTCCTGAGGGATGTTATCCTTGGAGTGTCAAGGGAATGAAACAACCATGTAGAAGAAGAATGGCCCTGGCACAGAACACGGGTCTCATTCCATCCTAAGTTTGGTCATGAATCTGAAGGTTGTGGTTCAGACAAATTTCAGAGCCATTTAAATTCAATTTCAGCTCAGCATCAGCATCCACAAAGCCCAGCTGAGAGTCCTGTTGTTGTTGACAGTATACTGAGCTCATAAAAACAAACAGGATCATTATATAAATCAAAAGAAGATGAAAGTAGAACCCACATCTTCCAGCTTGAATACTTAAAGTCTGCCAGGAGGAATAAAAGATACTTCCTGTAAGGGTGATGCATTGAAAACCTTTAGAGTTTTCTTATTTTACATGGTAAAGAGAAGGGGAGAATGTCCTTATTAATCCTATGTATACAGATGCTTTTTCATTCCAACAGGTTTATTTAATATTAGCAACATGTCCCTACTATTTTAATTCATTTTATGACACCAGCTCTGAGAAATGATGCTGGTTATCTCCATCTTGGGGCTCTGAAAGGATGAAGGAGAGTATTTTTGTTTCCCAAGAAAACACAGCAAAGTCGTTATACTTGCCTGGACTAGATGTCCTGCTGTTTCTAGATCATGCAGTATTTATTTAATTCTGTGTTCCTTGCAGAAGGAGTGTGTTTTCATGCAGATGCTGTGTAATCTCTCAGTAGTGTGGAGGACATTGCAAAGAGTTTTGTGCAGTGTTTGTATTTATTGGTGTGGAAAAGCAAAGTGTGTGCATATACCTGATTAATTATGTATCTTTACACATTTCTTGATAGCAGTTAAGCATTAGATTTTATGATCTAGCAACAGTAGGGTCTCTGAAGTCACTACATATATTTTTTATTATAAAGTGATTTAAGCTCTAGAACCAGTGTTTTAGGTTTATTTTGCAGATGTGTTTTCTTTCATAATTCATTTCAGACCAGAAAAACAATTTAATACATTCTTGATTTTGTTGTTTAGTGAAGTAGTCTCATGTTCTTTTGATAATTGCTGGAGAAATTAATGGAGTTTTTGGAAAAGGTTTTATGATATGTAAGAATTTAGAGTGAGATCCAAAAAAGCACTTAGGTGCACAAAGAAAAACTTAGGCAGAATCTAGATACCCAAATCCAAGGGAATGATCCAAATGCTCTGTGCAGAGGCCCAGGGACTGCACTGCTGAGGTTTCTCCTGTTGCTGAGAGCCCAAGGTTCTGCTGCTCGTGCTCCAGAGCTGTGTCTGTAGCACAGAGGATGCAGTGCCATGCAGGTGTGGCACTACAATGGGTATTAGAAAATGAGCTGCTGCAGCCAATGAGGTGTGGAAGACCTGATACAACCAGCTTGTTGTAGTTTTGCTCTTACAGACCTGGCATGATACAGAACATGTGCAGTCCACAGAGAGCAAGAATTTGGTGCTGCTGTACCTGAAAGTAGTTACTGCTTGAATTCAAATCGCAGAGGCTTGTGCTTTTGTTGATGCAAGATCTATTTCAACCTTATTCAAAATGGAAAAGTGATAGAATGAGAATTTTGAAGGAAGAAATCAGTAAATTTTTCATTTTCGACCTTCCACGAATAAAATAAACTAAAATTCATTAATTATGTTACTTGCAATTTCTAGAGACATACTGTTTCTATGCGTTAGCAGTGGGAAGATGCTTAAGAATGGTACATGGAGCTAAGAAACAATAGCAAAAGTGTTTCAAAACCTGTACTGAGATTCAAGTTTTGTCTTTGAATTTGAAGTGCTGCTAGTTTAAATTTTACCTGTCTACTTGGGGAGCTAAACTGTCTTGGCAAGGCTCCACTCATATATAGAGTTTCATTCCACTCTGTAATAGTTTCCACAAAATTCTAAGTACTGTAGAACTTTATGTTCACATCTTTAATGTCCCAGACAAGGAACTACATATTTTTGTTTTTTTGTAGTTTGATTTATAGTTTAAAAAAATCTATGATAATCTATACGTTGGCTAGTAACAAAAATGTAAGAAAAATTGGTGACATCATTGTTCTTTAGCTGATAAGCTATTTCCTTCTGCTGTAAAGTGGATAGTTTGAAGCATGCCTGAATAAATTGGAAAATCCTACAAGATTTCTAAGTGGAAATGGGCATAATATTAATTGATGGCTAATTAACTTAAAACAATTTTTTGAGACCCATAAGATAAGCAAGTGGTAAGACTAGAGGATTCATAAAGCAGCTGACAGAAATCAAACCTGTCTGATTTCATGTGTTCTAAGTACATTTAACTGACTATCATGTGTTGCTTTCAGAACATGACACAGTACAAGTGGTTCATGACCTTCTGTGAGCAGCTTTATACATTGTATTTTCCTCACCCAAATGTCTGAAGGCCAGATTAAATCTGTTTCTTCCAGAGAGGCTAAGATTTTCCAGGGCTTTCACTGCTTGTGGTGATTTATAGCATGGGCCAAAGTCCATTTGCTGGACAGGAGCAATCCCTGCTCACTATGTGAGGAATTACACAGTTTGTCTCACTGATGTGTTGATTGCATCTCATTCATATGTGAGAAAGGGATTAATTCTTTTACTCTAGTGTCTTCTAGGAATTGTCTTAACTCATGTGCATGAAGATTGGCTGTGAACTGTTAAGAGAGCACTGCTGAGTGAAAATATCAGTGTGACCCTCTGCACAGGGGAGCCTCCATCACACTTGTGCTTCTTCACTAGTAGAGCTGGGGAGCAGAGTCTGGTGGAGCTGATCAGCTTGTGCAGGTGACAGCCCAGTCAGGTGTAGAAAAGGACTTGAAGCTACAAACTAACATCATTTGAACCAGAAGTCTCAGAGATTTTATTATAGGAAATTATTACAGAGTCACTCCTTCTGATAAATTGCCTCAGATTAATTTTCTGCACAAATTCTCAGGCAAGTCTGTGCAAGAGAAATCATACCAGAAGTTGCTATCTCAGGGGTTAATCTGGAAGATTTGCATTTAAAGTCATACTCTACTGTAATTCAAACTAGCTTCTCTGTGTAAGTCAGTCCTCATATCTGTCAAGATGCTGGAATTTCCTTTTCTAGCTATTCTTAAAAAACCCCAAAAATGTATTAGTAAGCATAGTTATTTGTTCCCCCTGCCATCCTAGGCAACTTGAAATTGTCACTAAATGGCAATTCTGCTTTTAATACAGATGACATGTTACCCAAGGTTTTGAATAAATTACACTGACTGTTAAATTAGCTGGCACTAGAAGTCAGTGGCAGCATTGTAATGAACAGTTACTGGATTCATTTACAGTCAGGGAGCAACCATATAGCATTTATGTGTACATGCTGGTCTACTGACATGGAAATTGGTCTGACACACTTGACCTGTGTTAGCTGTGGAAATTCTAGACTGAAGCCAATTGCTATGCTTCCTGAATGCCACAGGCAAACCTGCTGTAATCCAGGAATCTCATTCCATGATATTTTATTTTGTGCTCCATGTACTTTGGAGCACAAAACCAGAATGCATCACGCTCTGTTAAAATAGTTGTTCTTCAGCTGATGTCTTCACTGCATTCCAGCTGCAGGAGAGAGGAATTTGAAGATGGTTTACTTGAGCCAAATTTTGCATTGTTTAATTGAGCAAAATATTCAAAGGGCAATAGAGTTCAATATCTTTTCTCTTTTGCAGTTAAATTAAAGTGATGTCATAGGCGGAGCTCTTCTGCTGTCATATTAACCTAGGGAATTTTCATAAATTTCCTTCCCAGAGCTCCAAAACATGTATTCTTCCATGGGACTTAGAAGAGAGATCTGTGTGCAAAAGAATGTTTAAGAGTGACACTGATCTTGTTTTGGAACGCTGCTGGGAGTCTATGGGTTTCAAGGAAACACTTGAGGACAGCAGCACATACTCATAGCTTTCTCCCACCTGCCCTCCCACTCCTTGACAAATACCTAAATCTGTCATACTCAGTGCATTTTACTCCTCATCTGTAAATGCTTTTAGGCAGAAAACCATGGATGTTTTTTACCAAACCCTGAAGACTAGGGTTGAACTTTGGGTTCACTAAATGTTCCTTTAAAAAAATTTAGAGAAAACAAAACACTCATTAAACCATCTCTATTAAGTACTGTTGATAGGTCAGAAAAGAACTGTGAGTAACAGAGCCTAAATAATATAATATAAATTCTGTATTTATGTATGAAAATAACTACAAAAAACTGCAATGATGCTTCTTACAAACCCCTGTTTTGAGAATATAATTTCTGTGGATTACTATGGATTAAAAATCTGCTTTAAAGTTATTTTGGGCATGTTTAAAACCACACCTCCTCCCTCTGTTCTATTTTCTTCTGACAGATAAGCAGCAAAGTGACTGCATTTTGAAGTAATTCTTTTACTGATATGAAAATAATATTTTACATTACTGTGTTTTGTTCCTTACCTCTGAGGATCTCAAAGCATATTAGATACCATATTGTATCTCTAGCAAGTGTTTGCTTCCTAATGACAAATATCCACTTGTGAGGCAAATGCAGCAACACATCACAATTAATTTGGGGGGTCTATTCTGAGACCCAAGGGGAATTTCTTTTGGTAGGAAAAGCAGAATTTGTTATGCAATTGAATTTGAGCATGAACTTGAGTATACAAGAGAGGCAAAGGTCTCATACCCAGCCTCTTTCTGTCACATGCAATGAAGAATCTCAGTAATATGCCATTTGATATGTACATGTATCTATGCTGGTTATTTGATGCAGAAGTTGGGAGGTATTGCTTTTTTTTGGCTCTTTAAGAACTAAAATGTGAACTCTTCCTTTACTTCTGCTAAAGTAGGCACAGGGTAGAAGAGAGTTAAACCTCAGAGTTCAGCCAGTTTCTGCTAATCAGCAGGAACCTGGGAAGAGCAGATATTCACTGTGTATCTTAATTGCTGACTAAAATGGTTTAGATAAAATCCCCTATCAGGACATGTATTCCAGTACTGAATGAGCTGCTGAGTGTGTACAGCACATCAAAGGGGTAAGGAGAGAGTTTTAAAAAGGGGTAAGTAAGATGTTTTAAAATCCAGGTAGATAATGTTAACACAGCTCTGTTTTGGGCTCAGTAGTCCTCCTGAAAGATTTGGATGTTGAATCAATCACATATAATGAGTGGAGATCTGGTGTGAACTTAGGCTTCTCAGAGTGATTGGCACGGACGCGCTGAGCTGGAATAGCCTTGCTCTTGTGGATCAGAGAGCTCCTTAGATGGAAGGCCTTAGATTGTGTGAATGGGAGGGCTGAAAATTCCCAGGAAGCAATTTGTTTGTCTTCAGAAAGAGTACATGCTAAGCATGGTTTCTGGAACTATTTGTATTGATTATGTAATAGCAGGTTGTACCATCTGTTTGGCAGTGGTCTCTCATGCTGCTTGCTTCTGTCATATATTTCTATTGCTAATTTACCTTTGGGTTTCAGTTTAGGTTTGAGGTAATGGATGTTTCAAGAGAAAAATGAGCCCTGATCCTCTTCAGGTCTCTCTTATATTTTCTTGAAGTGTCTTTCTTCTATTCAATGGGTGGACTGCAGCATTTCTAACAGATGTTTTTCACAGGCTATTGCATAATTATTTTTCAAGTGGCTTCTAAAAGCAGATGTTTCCATGTCTTTGATCTTTCTCCTCCTGACACTTTAACACAAACAGCAGATTCCACTGCTGCTGTCCTTTAGGTCCAGTGAAAGAAAATACCATAACAGTGATGCTGAATTTTTTTTCAGCCTATTTGGCAATAATAAACATGTGCAGGCATAATTCTTCTCCCTTTCTCCCTTGTCACTAGCATTGCTTACAGATACTATCTCAGGCTTTCTCTTTTAGAAATGTTGCCTTTCTCCATGACCTTTGTCCATAATTTAGTATTTGATCTTTATTTTGTTCTACAGCTTTGTTTCTGGTAACATCCTGAGTGTGCAACTGTGAATCTTTTACTCTCTGGGGCTTCAGTGTATAATTTTTTACCTCATGCCAAGGTAAATCACAACATCACTGTGGCATCTCCATCACTGTGAAGACCTTCTGACATGATATTTTTTTTCCAAATAACCTCATTTTATCTTCCTCTCTTGTGAATAGCTATTCAACAAATGGACTTTTTTCATTGTTTGCAGAAATAACCCTGCTTTCTTGTAAACCATTTTGTAAGAGGACTTCCTAATTTGACTACTTGTTCCTCAAAGACTAAGAGAATGAAACTAAGAATGAAATAAAGGGCAGGCCCAGACAAGTTTCATCCTGCCATAATTTATGATTACAAAATATGAACTCTAGCTGTTGGTCTGAAATTATGATAAATGTTTGAATCAAGAAAACAAAAGCTTTCTAGTAAATCTACTCTGTCTTAATTTAAACCTGTTAGATTTTCCCTCCAGCATGTAGAACGTCATCTGATGATGTCACATTTCAGCTACCTGTCAGACATTCTATTCTCATTCTGGCTTATTTACTAATTAGGATGGGTGTAATTCTGTTTTCATCTGGACTTCCTAGCACTGACTTCAGCCCTTTGAGCCATTCACCTGGTTGTCAGCCCACCTTCCTCTCCACTTATTTAACTCATATTAATTTTCTCTAAGAATGGTATTGAAGATAGTGTCAAAAGCCCTTCCAAAGTCAAAATAAATTATATCCACTAGACTAATCTTATCATAGAAGAGGTGATTTCCTAAATCCATTCTGACAAGAGGCTGTCACATTTTTGTCCTTAGTATGTTTGGAAATGGCTTCCAAGATTGGCTTCAACACCTTCCCATGGACCAAGGTGAGGCTGACTGGTCTGTAGTTCTCAAAAATCTCATTCTTGCTCTTCTTGAATACAGGAATCAGAATTTTTCCCACATAGAAACCTGTGCTGAGCACCCTAAGTGTTCATAGAATTGTCTCACAATGGCATTGGCCACACAAATGTGTACATCTTAAAAAGTCCCATGGACTCATAGGTGTCCAATTTGGTTAACTGCTTCCTGATGTTAATTACCCTTTGTGGTAGGGTAATCCTTGGTCTAGACTTTCCCACTGATGTTCAGGGCCTGGGATTCATCAAGGTAAATTTTTTCCTATTAAAGACTGAGGTAAAGAGGGCATTGAATATAAAATCCTAGAATCAGAGAACCACAGAACAACACATGTTGAAGGAGACATTGTAAGAACATATATATGGTCCAACCTTTTGCAGAAAAGGGAGTCTGGAGGAGATTAACTAGCACCCTGTTCTCTTGTATCTTGAAAAGTTCCAGTGATGGGGACTGCACTTCACCCTTTAGGAGGTTGTTCCAGTGACTGATTATTCTTATGAAAATGAAAAATGGAAAAGGTCTTTCCCATATCAAGATGAGCAATTTGGCCTTTTTGATGTACCCTGTATCTTTCAGCAGCTGGCCCACTTTTCCCCTGGTTTTCCATTTGCTGCCACTATACTTTCTAAAAGCCTCTTTCTAGAGGCTTTTCTTGTTCCCTTTCCCATCCTTCAGCTGCTGGTGGGCTTTGGCTTTCCTAATCCAATCTCAGTGTGGTAAAACACTGCCTTTGTATTCTTCCTAGATTCACCTGCCTCTCTTTCTACATCCTGTATACTTTCCCTTTGTGAATGAGTTTTTTCAGGACCACTCTTTTCATCCACCTTTGCTTGAGTTCCTGGATGTGGGGACAGATAGTTTTGGTCATTTTTCAAAGACCACAGAGGAGGTCATTGAAAATTAACCCTCTATCCCAGACCCCTCTTTGCTCCAGGACTCTCCCACAGGATTCTTCCTAAACTACTTAATCAGGCCAAATCTGCTCTTCTGAAGTCTAATGTTGTGATTGTTCTTCTTGCCTGATTCTCTCTCCTCAGGATCCTGAATTCCACCATCTCATGGTCACTGCAATCAAGTTACCCAACCTTCAGGGCTCTGACCACTTCTGTATTTACTCCTTCTGTTTGTGGCACCAGGACGACAGCTTGAGTGAAAGACAGGACTGACTATACTGATCCCAGAAATCTTTGAGCCTTCTCTTTCCCAATGAAAATTTGAAGCTCTGTGAAATCTTGGGTTTTTTTCTGCTTTTTCTTTTTCTTCTTTCCTGGGTTGGTGATTATCTTAGTGTTTTAATTTTCTGGCAAAGTTAGTGATCATGTCGCCAACAAAAACAATTTTTATCAGTTTTATTATGACATGAAAGTTTGATGAAGAATGAATTTGCGTTTGACTTTTCATATTGTTGTTCTTTTCCCTGAACTATTTATCCTGTATCTAATTGTTTTTCCTGCTGTGTGATAAGTCCTGATGACCACAAAAGGGTGGAACATGACAGAACATGTAACAAATGAAGATCCTCTTTGTTTCAATTTTTCTGTTCTCCAGGTATCTATTGAATTATCTACTCATTAAGATGTTCTACTTTATCTGGTCTTTCTCATCTGTTTTTTCAGGCTCAAATTTCTTTTCAAAGTGCTGCTAGGCATTCTTAAGCCAAAAAAAAGAGACATGTTTACTTCAGCAAGTAGAGATATAAATGCAGTCTTGCAAAGGGAACCAACTGGTCAGCCTTGTAAAACCATGGGAAACTTTCTTGCAGATTACAGAAAATGAAAGAAGAAAGTTTGCTAATTGTAGTATATTTGTTAACAATCTAACCATAATCCCAGCTGTACAAAAAAAAAAAAAAAAAGAGGGAAAAAAGGCTAGTGGCTGCTGTACTGTAGTATTTCCTTCTTTTCCAAAGCATAATCCAACTTTTTCTTGAATTAATGTACACAAGTCACTTTAACTGCTGGCTGCATAACTTTTGGCAGTTTGTTTGATATTCCAGCCAATCTTTGTATAAAAAATCATCTGAATTGTTTATGAGTTTGTCCTTCTGTCTAGAGTTTATTCCATAATCTCTTATTTTGAAAACAACTGTACTTACAGGATGCTATTAAGTAGTTTGGATGTTGCATTGAAAAGTTGTGGTTAGTGGGCAGGAGATTCTTAGAAGTTGGAATCATTAGACTCATGTTTATCAACAGTTGAAAAAGAATAAAATAAATGAGGCAATTACACCTAAATATTCTCATGTAGTATTCTAATTATGCAGTATGAAAATGATTTAAGTTTTCACAATTAACTCTTTTTTGTTTTTAAAATTCTTGGAAATATAGAGTTACAAAGAAATAAACGGCTTGTTGATTACTCTCTCCACATTGAATGTAAGATGGAAAGGAACCTAACTATGGGATGAGGTTGGTGATTATTATGACTATTTCTGCTGATTCTTTTTCCACTTTCAATGTGTGTATTATGTTGCCAAGGTAGATAGGAATTTCTGGACTCTCATAATTGCACATTCATGGAATTTAGTAGTAAGCTGGTGTCAAGACTGTTTGCAGGGATGCAAGCAACCCTTTCATTTGCTTAAGAGTATTACTTAGATTAACCTTGGCTTTGTATTTGATTGAGAGGAAAGACAGTAGATGGAGGGCATTGCCATTTTTGAATCTGACCTGGCTCTGGCTGAAGTCAATGATGCCTCACTGCAAAAAAACCCCCTCTGAACTGTGTTTGAAGATTTTTATTTGCCATCTAAAAGCATTGACACTAAAAGACTGGATGTGGCACGGTTAGTTAGTGCCATGGTTTAGTTGATAAGGTGTTAATAAGTTGTAGGTTGGATGTGATGAACCCCAAGGTTTTTTCCAAATGAATTGATTCTGTGATTCTGTGGCATTCTTTTGTGGCTAGGATAAATTGCTCTGTGGAATAGGTTTAACTAGTTCAGATGCCACATTTCACTGATATTTCTGCACAGTGCAATAGTTCTTGGGAAGGAAAGATGTGAAATAATTTTTTTAGTCATCAGAGGATCCAAACAGGGCATTTATTCCTCATAGCCATAAGACTAAATCTGTATGTGAAGGATCCAGCTTTGTTCCTAGGCAATAATTAACACATGCTGCTAAAAATAACCAGCCATTTCCACCAATTGTTTAAAAAGGGGAGAAAGGTTTTATTGAAGGGGCAATTAAAATTCCGAAATAAAACACTTAAAAACTCAGGAAATTGCAAAATGAACCTTCATGCTTCTCTGTGTATTTTCACGAAGTTGTAGGATTTAACTGCATGGTATTTAACTAACTTAATGGTTTCAGATTATCTGAAATTTATGTAACACCTTTAGAGATTTTTAAAGAAAGTGAGGTTCAGAATAATTATAACTGATAACTCACTGAAGACAGGTGAGAAAAAGGAAAAAGGTAGTGACTAGCTTTAGAAAGGAGGAGAAAGAAATGCTAGAAAGAACAGACAGATCAATATAAATACAATTTCCCTCCAAATTCTGGAGAAATTACAAACAACCTAAATTCAAACACATAGAATACACAGACAACAGCACCCAATGTATGAAGAACAGTCAGTAACAAATTGCATCAGTTCTCTGTGTCAACCCAATCCACAACAGAACAGCAGACCCTGGATACAGCAGAACTAGCAAGTCTATACAGATTTTAGTAAGATCTTTGATATTGTTTTATATAACATTCCAATGAGAATAAAGGCAAATATTCTCAATTAACCTGCTGTGGAGTGGGTGCAAAAGAGGCTTACTAAGTGCATCTAAATACTACTTTTTATTAGTTTTTTAATATATTGAATGAGTATCTGTTGAGGTCTCCCAGTATTCAAGGTTTTAAGTAGTGTCCTTTATGATGATATTGAATAAAGGCTTATAAAGTTTGCAGTTGATACTAATTCTATATGCACTTAAGAAAATAATTAGAATTCAAAAATACATTTAGAAATGAAGTTCAGAGATTGTTTGACAGACAAGTAGAAGTTATTACACTTAGCCAGGTGTAATCAACTGTGTAAATGCAGAATGGACAACCCAAGTAGAAATTCTAGAAAATCACTAAGGTAACAGTGGGTCTTAAGCTGAATGTCATTTGACAAGGTGATTTTAAGGAGAGATCTGAATGTGTTTGGCTTGATTAACCTAAAGAAGGGAAGACCTAAGAGAGGACATACTGGGAGAAGAACTAATAACATCAACTGTAACAAGAAAGGTTCTGATTAGAAGTGAGGAAAGCAGTTCTAATGGCAAGGGAGGTGAAGTGCTGGAACAGATTGCTTGCTGTTAGCTTGGAGCATCCATCAACAGATGAGACAAACAGCTGTTAGGAATGACATGGCTATAACTGGTCCTGCTGTACTGTGGGCTGGGGGAAATGGGCAACCTCTGGAGTGACTCTGTGTTTCTGTTTATGACATTTTTCTGCAGAATTCTTATTAAAAACAAGAGTTGCAAGTGGAGCACTTGTGATTCCTGCCTTCTACACACTGAGTATTTTTACAGCAGTACATCTGCAGTACTCAAGGAATCTCCTTGAGTAGAAAGACAGTGGCAGTTCACTTTATTTAGCAGGTAAGCATTTTACTAAATTCACTCAATTACCATTCATATTGTGTGGTGTGGGTTTGGCCCAAAATTCATCAACAGGCAGAATGGGTTAATAGAAAGGGCAGGCAACCAGTCTTGCTTTGCTGCTGACTCTTTTTGTAATCCACTTTAAATCCCTTGGGCTCCCTTTGGATTCTTTCCCATGGTTTTTTTGCTGTATTTTTTTCCCCCTACATGACTCAAGGTCTTGCTTGATGCAAGCACTGGTAAAAAGGGATTATGCCATTGTGGCTGTTTGTGTAGCACCTGGTATTACAGTGCTTGAACTTAATTCAATATTCAGTGTGCTACTGTAACACAAGTAATAAGCCACAATAACAGACACTGAAGACCACAAGTCTTCCTGTTGACTCCAGTGGAAGTAATTGAATCAGGCCTTAAATGAATGAAAAGGGGATCTTAAAAGCATATTCTTGGTCAGTAGTCTCTCCAAATGTCTTCACGTCCTTGTGCCATCCTATTCTCTTGTTCCCATTTCCTTGTGTGAGCTGTCATCTTTCTTTGATTCGATGTGTCCCTGCTGTAGCATTTTGAAATACAGATTGTATGAAATATGCCTTTCATATGAGCATGAATTCTAGTTTTGTTCAGACATGTCTGTGGTCAAAATCTGATATTCTCTGTCTAGTCTTATAGTTCAGAGGCCACTCTTTCAACTTATCTAGGAAAGCATATTTTCCTAGAGAACTGGCTAGTACATGAGGTATATAGAGAATGGAATATTTTAAAAATCATGCGTAACTCATACAAAAATGCAGGGCTAATAGCACAAATCATAGCATGCTACATTTCAGAATCTATTCTAATCTGTTTTTTACTTTCCCTGTCATTTAAAGTCAATACTTCTTCAAGTTTTACATAATGTACTTTTTCATTGGGGAAAAAAAATCGGAGTCTAGCTAATGGTGAGACAGCTTAAAAATAATTGTAACTAGGAACTGGGCCATGATTAAAATTGTTCAGCTGTTCGTTTTATTGTTTGTTCCCAAAACCTTAAATGCACTCTCTGAGAACAATAACAACAGTTAGCATGTAACTCCGTATGGGCCAATTCATGCAGTCCTCTCTCAGCCCTTTCTTCCTGCAGAAAAACTCCTGTTTAGGGGACTTTGTAAGGAATTCAGGGCTGGAACTATCTCTTCTAGCTATTTTGTAATTATAACCTGGAAACTACCGAGGAGAAAGGAGAAAAAAAACAGAAAGAAGAAACAAAATGAAGGCTACCTTACCAGCAAAATTGTATTTGAGGGAGTGAATAGAACAGAACAGGCTGTGATAGCCCCTTGAATGGTATCTGCATCTTTGTCAGCCTCTGTGGTATTTGTGTGTGGGATATTTACTATTAGGTTTCCTACAAGAGGGATAAATCTCTGGAGTGAGGGTTCCTAGTGATAGGAACTGCAAGAAAAAATAGACAGTAAAAAGATGATGGCCACTTGCTGCAGTAAAACAAACTGATTTCATAAGTAAGAGATCATATTTGCTGTCAGTTGACCTTAGCTGAGTTGTGGAAGGTGGCAGCTTCTTCAGGCAGTGGCTGGTTGACCTTCTTGGTTGCTTGATTTGGCCTCTTTGAGTCTACAGAATGAGGTACTTTTGATGTTAAAAATGGAATTTTCTCCTACACATCTCCTGAAATCCTGTTCTCTGTTTCCACTTGCAGAACAAATTTTTAAGACTGATGGTGAAGTGCAGGCAATTGTGACCTGTTGTGGCTGAGCTCAGAAGTGATAAGCCACATTTGGGGTGGGATTCTCAAAACTCCATTGCTGTTCAACAGCTGCTGGAAGGTACAGTCGTTCAGGCACCTGTGAAAGTTGCACCCAAAGTGCCAATTTATTGCCAGATAGCGTATGTGTAGAGATTATATAGTTCACAATGCCTTTCCACTATAAAACCTCCTATGACATTTATCTTTTGATTTCACTGAATTTCAGCTGGGTTACCAAGTGTGTAAGGGATGCACAGTTGGGTCCTTTTATTACATAATTTAGGAAGAGCTACTGTAAGCATAATTTGAACCTTTTCTCTCAGGAGAAGTATTGAAACCTCATTCACGTTTTAGGATGAGTAAGGATGTGGTGTCACTCACAGCAGGAACCTCATTTAGAGCCCACTGATGTCAATGGAAATACTTCCCTTTGCCTCAGTGGGCGAGGGACCAGGAATATGCAAGAGTAAGTGAACTAAGGATTCTGCTGATTCTATCATATAGTATATGCTGTACAGTTTTACTAAAATAAACACGTTTACTTAGCCAAAATACTTAATGTTTAATTTCAAAAACATAATATAAAAAGAATGGATTTTACTTTACTGATGTTTTAAGCTTTAATTTAATGTAACATAGTGAAAAAGACACCAAATATTCTAGTTTTGTTTCATTAGAACCAGATGGTCCATGAAAGACTTTTGGCTAAACTAGAGTTGGGAAAGCTTATAAACTCTGACTAGTCTGAAAATGTGCTCAAAATTGCTATATCAGATGATATGCCCAGTTTTATAATGTGAAATTCTTTGGCTGTTTTACTAACATCCTGGTAAGGTGCTGTACAATTTAGGCAATTACAAGAAACTCTTTTGGATGCTACTGTCATTATTGTTCTGCTTTGGAACTGGAAAAACAACAAAATTGCTCTAATGCAAGTGAAGTATCTGAGAAAACATCGCAGTGATGTTGTTAGTGAAGAACTAATGAGGAAAAAGGATTGTTATTATTGACTTATTTTTTTTATATGATGAGACAAATTTGTTTGTCTCAAAAAATTAAAACCCCCCAACAAAATGCCCCAACCCAAAACCTCATGACCTACGTCCTGAAAGAATGATAAATCTTTTCTCTTTGCCCTAACAGCACTGCTGGTGTGGTTAAATATACATCCCCAGCTGACAGTGATCATCCAGAATATTAACTCCAGAATGAAATATTAAAATAATAATGACCATCAGGATTGATACATGCAATTTGAATTTACATCAGTACTGTTTTCATGGCAGTAGTGTGGCAGTCCTTCTGTGTCCTGGAAAGTATCTTGTGTGCTCTGGTGAGTGGAAGGCAGAGGCAGTTTTGATGAGGTAGACAGGTAGGAATTGAAAAAAATTGCTCAGGAGAAATACAGGTAACCTGAAATGTGCTTCCTCTTGCTAATAGAAATTGAGAGAAAAACAAATGCCCATAATAGGTCACTAGGGTCACATTTAAGGTCAAAGGTAACTTTTATGGCATTCTGCCCTGACTTATATAACGGATTGCTGATTGCAATTGAATCAGAGCCTATCAAGGGTCTTTGGTTGCTACTCTTAAAAGTCTTGATTACATTATACAATAGTTTCATACCTTGGGCATTAGGAATGGATTTTCAAAACTTTTTTCCTGTGATTTCCTGCTAATCCTTCTCAGGTGAGAGCTTCTTGCCTCGGCTGTGTTAGTGGCTTCATTGTTCCTAACTAAGCTGTTTTCATGCAGAGGCAAACAGGATCAGGTTGTCTGGGCAGGTATGTCTTAGTTTCAGTACTGAAGCATGGTCTTGCTCTGTTGTGCAAATACAGATTAGAACTGGTTTCAATAGGGCTACTCACTGAGTAAAGGCTGGGATGGAAAGTCCTTTCAGCAAGTCAAACTACCTTTAAAAGAAAACCAATTTTGCAACCATGAGGGCTACAGTAGGTAACACAAATGTTCGATTCAGCACTACTGTATCTCTAAAGAAGTCAAAGTTATAATTGTTCTATGACATTTAGTTTCTTTCTAACTTCTTACCCAATTCCCTTGTAGCTCTGCTAGCCTGATTTTTCCCCAAGTAGCTGTATATGTAAACATATTCATGTATATGTAGGTGTGTGTGCAAACACATATTTTCATGTGTATGTCAGATAATGGTTGTGAATTTATATCACTGATTTGCACAACAAAGTCAGGTGGGTCTATATAGCCCAGCAAATACTGACAAGTCCTTTGGTCTTCTGTAGTTTCACAGTAGGGTGCTGGTTTGGGATTTTCTTTGCTTTTAATCTGTCTGGACTTAGGACATGCCTTTTCCTTTGAACATTGAGGTCTAGTGAATCAGGCACCCCTGACTTTATACATCGTAATTTACAATTTTCATCTATTAGGGAGTTTAAGTGAAAAGTTTTATTGCCTCTACATGCTCAACCAGACCCTTTCAGAATTAAAGATAATTAAAAAAACCTTAATGATCATTAAAAGGCATGACTTGCACAATTCTCTGAACAAAATCATAGAATTGTTTTGGCTTTGCCTTATTAGGCATTAGCACTTATTTGGAAGATAACTTGAATCTTAGTGAGGTTTTTGAAAAACTACTCTGTCTGTCAAGTTTGTCAGGGAAATTGAAGCAAGAAAAACTTAATGTGACTTTGGATTAATATTTCTCAAGAGTGTCTGTGTCATAAAACCCAAGACATTTATTTGCATAATTTGGCCTTAGGATACAGGGAGGAGTGGGGAATAGGCAGAGGAAAATGTACTAGAGGAGTAACAGAGATTTTGATCAGAGAGACTGTCAGAAGCTTGTGAATTTGCACAGAGCTGTATGTCTTAAAAAAATTAAGTGGAAAGAATCTTGACTCAGATGTCTATAACCATTTCTTAATCTGTGACCTACAATCTGTCCTTTTAGAAAATACAGACTCTTCAAACCTCACATTGTAAAATCATTGTGGAAATCAGAGCTCAGGCAAAGATTTAACTTTGGAGCAAGCAATGAGTTTATATTAAAAGATATTTTATATTTTATCAATGGACCTGATTGTTGGTCCATTGAATGAATCATGTATCCAGACAAGTCATGCAAAAAATTAAATCCTTCCCTTTAGAACTAATGTGTGTCTTTGCATTGTGCCCCAAGTATCAGCACCACTTGTGCCAGAATAGGGACCTCGTGGAGATCCTGACTTGTGCTTTTCTCCCTGGCTTCTGCTCTTGCTTTAGAGAGGAATGAAGGAAATTCTAGAAGAGTCAAACCATCTCTTCTCCCAGAATATCAACTCAGTGCTGCAGGTCTTCATGCTTCCAACACAAAACCTGCCACTGCTCAAACAGTTTTAAGCTGAAGTGTTCTCCCTGGACCATGTGCCCTGACGTGGCCCATGCACATGGAGCAGCTCTTGGACATCTGTCAGCCACTGTCTGCTCTGAAGGGATTGACCTATACAAGGAAACTCAGATGCTGTAGGATGTCAAACACTCATTAGTCTTCCTGATAACAACCTTGGGCAAACACAAATGACTGTATACACTATGCTGAGCAGTGTAATTACTTGTATTTGTTTAAATGGAGATGTCAGAACAGGCATCTTGTGGCTTCGGAGTACTTTGGTTGTAAATATGGAAGATAATATTAAAAATGTCTTAAAAGACCACTTGTATAATAGGTAGAGACAATTTCTTCTTCTTCCCCACTCACTTTATAGCTTCTCTCTGCAATGTAAATAAAATTAGAACTGGTGGTCTGGCAACTTTGACAGTTGTAAGAAATGATTATTGCAATTCATGTAATAATTTACTTGTGGCTCCATTTTTAAAATTTACATTTTGCCCTTAGGTCAGAAGATGATATTTGAAAGCTGATGCTACATAAACCTGTGCTTTGGTCCTAGAACTAGCAGATAAACACATGCTAAATACTGAAACCCCAAACAGAAAAGCTGCTTTGAGAGTTTAGGTTGGAGTCTAAGAAGTCAGGAAAAGGGGGAAGGAAATACAGGCTTTTTAGTGATTGCTTTAAAGTTATTTTACATGTTAGCTCACAATGAGGTTCTGTAGCCCTACATATGAGGAAAGAGTATATGGTAATTTCAAAACAAATTAGAGAAATATCCAATAGTCCCTTAAACTGTTTGAATCCATTTAATACCAAGAAGTGCAGAAGCCAGACAAATCCATGGTAGTGTTTTAGACTGGCTGACCTAATTGAAGGCTGCCTCATAGGTGCTTAAGGCCACACATGAGGTAGCAAATGCAAAACCCTGTGAATGGGCAGCCATGTGGACCCTTACAACAGCCAAAAGAAAAGTGCAATTTATTTGAAAGTTACAACCCAGCATGACCATACTGACCAGGAATTGTCAGGACAATGCAGAAATTCTCATTCTATGTTTCATTAGGTGACAAGGTGACATCATGCAGTGTGTACGAGCTCTGGTGTTGACTTTGTGCCTGGGGGAAGCTGTTGGAGAAGAGAATAAGGAGGAATTTTTGTGCCACTGCATTAATTTGGCATTGGGAAACTCAGTATTCAAGTTGTAGCTTCTAAGGGCAGAAGGGAGCGGTGAGCACTCCCCGGACCTGGTGTCGCACAAAATTTTGAAGAATCATTGCTGCTTCTGCAGTCTGTTATGTAACTCCGTAATAGCTCCTATGCCAATACATATCCACAGACAGGATGGTTTCAGCATGAATCAAGCCAACCAGCCAGCCAGATGTTTTGAGGCACATAATGTAATTATTGATATGAAAATCAAAACAAGGTACCATATAAAGGCAGCCACTGTTAGATCATTACAGATGAGACCATCAGTCTTGTTGCTGTAACAAACTCTGTATTCACTATTTTTGCTCAGGATTTTTTTTCTTTGCCTGAATTGGCTGTTCTCTTAACGAATATTGCAAATCATAACCCAAATTATATGCCTTGAGCTGTCTTGATTTTTGATTTGCAATGAAGGTTTCAGGAGCTTGATTTGTGCCATTGCAAAACATTTTCTGATGGAGGAAAGGGGGAGACATGGCATGGAGGGCTGGAGAATTCTGTGTGACCAAGCAGTGAATCAGACCTCTGATTCTGATTACAGAATAATCTCCATGCTGTGTTTGGACTTTACCCTGGACTATCCTTCACAGGAGGTAATGCTGATTTTGACAGTGTTTTCATAAAGACTTGAAGTATTTCAACAAAGAGATTAAAGCTTTTACTGCTAGTGATGTATGTCAACTCTGTTAGTATCATAAATGGAAAATTTTGGGGGAAGAAGTAAAAACATCCTGGAATTTTTTTTCAAAGCTGATATAAAAATGGACTTTTTAAACTTACTTTCTTCTCTCCAGGTAATGTGTTTTATGTTTTGAAAGATTGTGGATTAACTTCTGGTTGAAACCACAGCAAAACAGAAGAAAAATCAGAAGAAAACCATCAACCCCAAATGTCTGTTAAAAGCTACTGAGAAGTGTTGTTTTTTTCAGTTGGAAAATGTCTATTTTTTAATTAAATCATATGCATATTTGACCTTTGTACAAAAAAATCCATAAAGTTTTATTGACTGCCACGAGTTGCAATAAAAGTAGAGTTCCAATAAAACAATTATGAAGAATTTTAAAGACAAATTAATTAGCTCAGAATCCAAATTTTTCTGTACCATAACATGCAGCAGGCATATATGTCCAGTGCCAACTGGAAATAATATGCAGACACCTGTTAACATCTGTTTTTCTGTGTATCATTTACTGTCCAAGCATGACACCCTCATTGTCACATTGACCTTAAACTAAAGTCAGTCATGAAATAAGAACAATGAGTCACAGTAATTGCTTGGATCAAGCAAAGGACCAAAAGCTCTTGGAGCTGTTCACCTTCAGGGCACACTTTATAGCCCAGCTTCTTGAACAGATATCTAGGGAGAATTGGGATGGGTTGGCCTCTATGAGATGGGGAGATGTTGTGCAATAGGATCTTCTTGCTGGCTGATTCTTTCATGTGGGTGGAGTTTTGTTGTTCTTATTTTTATTGTTATGGATTGTGAGATGGGGAATTGTTTTTCCATTAGCAAAGGCAAAACAACTGCTTTCAGTGTAGAGTGACCTTTTTGATTATGTACATGAACCACAGACAAAAAGAACACAATAAAATACTCCATGGGCAAACATAGTGAGCTTGACTCATCACTCTGCTGCTCCAGATCTGTACCAGATCAGTTCAACTGAACAAAGATGGAACTTTACCACCCATGCTATCTGAAGCAAAGGAGTCTCATTCTGCCCCTGACCAAAATGCTTATTTGTAGGGGATGAACACTGCTCATTCTTCATGGAGAGAGAATTATAATCCATGAGGATCTAGAGTGCGAAGAAAAGCTTGGCCCAGAATACTGGTGGAGGATATATATCATGTGGTATATATATCACATATACAACATGATGTATTCTGACATGGCTGTTTTATGAAGAATGTTCTGGACATTTAGACTAAACAAAAAGATAAGTAGAAGCTGCATTTTCTAGTTCACAATGACCTCCATAATATCAGAGAAGGTGTCAGCACTTTGACTGTTTTACAGAAAATACTTGCAACTATGTCAGTTCTAGGAAATAGGCCTTCTAATGGGTAGTGGCTGACATAACACATATGTCACACTTATCCTTGTTAGGATGTTTTGAGGCTTTCCTTTGAGTAGCTCTCTACCACAGAAATAAATCATCTCCTCATAGAGAGCAGATGAACAACAACATGTGAAAAGAGGATTTATGGCTGTGGCTGCTTTTCTGCCTGCCGTAGGTGCCCCGCACAGCAGTTCCATAGTGCCTCCTAGAGGCGCTGGCTCCAGGCAGGGAGGCAGGAGCTGCACCATCGCTGATGTGCTGGGGTTGTGTCAGTTGTGTGTTTACCAGCGTGTTGGCCGATTTCCTCCGCAGCTGTTGTGACTTGCGAATATTTGATTCCTTTAATGCAATAGAAATGCTCGGTTCTTGGTCTCTCAGCCACTGTAGCGTGTCTGTCAAAATGAGATAGTGCTCTATGGTTTCTGCCTTCCCTTTATTCCCTCACTGGGGATAGCTACACCTTCCAGGTGGAAAAAAGGAGTCCTTGCTTTCCAAGAGATGGCAAACCTAGGTGAGAAGTATGCAATTTTGTGAAGGACAATCACAGTGCAGCATGTTGACTGGCAGACTTGACTACATTGTAAACACATTTAATCTTCAGCCAAGTTAATGGCTTGCAAAACCCAGACAAATTTGTTTCAGATAACTGATTCCAGTAGGCTGTACTCCTGAAAACAGAGAAAACTGTACACTGACTATGCAAGCCATGGCTATTGTCACAATCTCTAGATAGATTCTGGTTAGGAACATTTTCACCTGTGTTGACACTGGGTTACTTCCAGTGGTATAGAAAAGAATGTGGAATACAGATTTAATAGAGGATAGAAAAATATGAGTTTGGACATTCAACCTGTCACTTCTTTTGGCACTTGGGATGGTATATTTCTGGCATCTGCATTGTCCAGGCTATTTTTCCTCTGTAACTTGCTTCATTCAAAGTGTTTAGGACTGATATTATGTGACACTGTGTTGTACAGACCATTAAACATTTCTGAGATGGGTTAAATCATTTCAGTGTGCTGCAAGGTTTTCAAATACTTTCAGAGAATGACCCATTTCTGAGCAGAAAAGCTTCCTGTTGGACACATCCCTTCTGTTCACAGCTGCTTACATCATTGCTTCCCATCTGTGATCCTGTTGTCCATTTGCAATCACATTGTTTCCCCTGTCAATGGGGAATGCAGGATAGGACTACTAGGGAAAGCAGAAATATTTAATGTATTTATCCAACAGTCTTTACTGTGACAAGTGTTTTATTCTTTCTAAACAGAGGCTAGTCATTCTGGACAATGCTACAATTGATTAGGCCAAACTGATGAACCTATAAAGTTCATCATGTTACTTGGGCTCATGCTTCTATGCTGCTTTCTTCCTGTGTATCTTGGCTTCTTGCACCCACTTGTGATTCGAGCTCCTGTGGCAAATCTTGTCTTATTTATAGTTTTCATTATGGTTCTGGTATTAGGATAAGGTGTTTTTTTCTTGTCCATCCAGAATCAGAAGAGTCATCTGGACCTTTATCAGGCAATTAGGCAGAAGTGCAAAGCAGAAGCAAAATCACTGTAACTGGATAGCTGAAGTGTGATGGGAATTCTGTCAGAACTGCTCTTTGATGAGTGGTAGTTGTAGTAATAATAAAGATACAGTACTAGGTAAAGGATCAGAAAATACAAAATGAACTGGTTTATCTTGGTGTTGCCTTGCTTGTTATCTTGGGTTAGGGTAAGAAGGGTGCATGAGTGTGACACTACAAGTTTCTGTTAAGTGGTCTTGAGGCATTATAGCTTGGATTGGATAGACTTTTGAAAAAAATTGTTATTATTTTTGATTTTTATTACATTTAAATAGAGGTTTGACCTGGAGTAGAAGGAGACAGATGGTGTTTGATGGCAGAGCTTTGACCCTGATGGTGACATTGTATTTGGCAAGAAACCAGCTCTTTCTAGGTTCATGTGGATATACCAGACTGTTTTGGTTTTTTTTTTCCAATGAAATCATCGTCACTGAGACTGAAGGGAAGACTTGATAAACCTCTGTACTGTCTCAGAAAAAAATATATGCTGACATCCAGTTCTTTGTGCAGGCAGACAGTGCGGCAAAGGGGAAAGAAAAGGGAATGCAAGACTTTATACTGGGTGAAAATAGAGCCCAAATGCAGATTCTGTTTCATACATATGAGCAAAACTCAAAGGCTGTCAGGAATGTGTAGTGCATCAAAGCTGGCTGTGTGTGAAACCAGATGGGTTTGTAGCTGAAACAGTTCTATTTCTGAGGATGTCGAAAATCTGCCCTGACTGAGTGCAACCTACTCCCCAGGGGTGTTCCTCAAGCAATTCTAGGTCTTGGGGCAATGAAATGCATTTATTTTTCTAAGACAGAATGTTGTTGACATTTACTTCTTGCAGGAAACTTGGAGGCGCCATATTTTGACTTCTGTTTAGAATGAAGACTTGTTTGGAAATGTGTGAAGTTCCTCCCTACAGAGCAGAATGTCCAAGTTTTTATCAGCTGTAGCAGAACAGTGGCACTCTCTGGAAATGGAGACCTTGTACCTGATCTGCAAGGTCAAGTCAGAACTGTGCCCTAAATTGTATCGATCTTTAATTTTGAACTAAGTGTTGAGCAATAGATTAACTAATGGGAGTCATTCATTCTGCAAAACTGTGCTTCTTATTCTCAGATAGGAAAAATATAATCTTTTGTATCATTCCCCTTACTCTTGAAGAAGTCTTGAGGTTGTAATAAGAAATTTTGTTTGAGCATTTAAAAAAATCTTATTTTTTTATTCTTTGAAATTGGATTAAGGATGGTATTTGAATGCAAACTTTTTATGCTGAAGTGTGTCTGAGGCTGAGAGTGGCAGGTGTAAATTAACACCTACAGGACACCTATAGCTGCAGCTAAAGGACAGGACTCCATTCCTTACTGAGTCTCTTCTGAGGCACTCTTGCTGTGAGAGTGTAGGTGACATATTCTATCAAGGTCTTCAGATATTGAATTTGCTATTGTTTCTCCAGACTTCACAGTGCAGATTTTGGAGAACTGACCATTAAAACATCTGCAGTCAGCTGACTGACCAATCATGTTTTAATTAAATCACTTTCAACAATCCTTATGAACAAATTCCATTGTAAATATTCTATTTAGGAAGTGTTGTCTATGTAATTTCAGATATTTGCCTCAGAGACAGTGCAATTATTTTCTTCTTTATATGTCTAATTACAGATTTATCTGTGATAAGAATTGTATTCGTAGTGTCTAGTATCAGTATCTGGCATGCCTTGGATTCCACCATAAATGCTGTTGGCACTAGAAAAAAAAAAACAACCAGCAACCAAAAAAACTTGCAGAGTTTAAAAAGAAGAGGAAATAATCTCAAATAAGTGTGGGATCTCAGCATCCCAGTCCTGAGGTACTGAGCCACCGAGACCATCCTTGGGGGGCTCGGGAGTCCTGGAATGTTGCCAGAAGTGTCTGGTGGCTGGACTTTGATCTTACACAGGAGACGACACCTGTATGAGGATAGGAGGATTTCACCGGGGTGAATGGTGAAGGGATTAGTTAATTAGAGGGTGAGACACAGGGTTTAGGATTTATGTACAGGGGGGTTTAGAGAAGTAAGATGGAGGAATTGGGGCGTGTCCTGTCCTTCTTCTTCTTCTTCTTCTCCTCCATCTTCTATGGTGATGGTGGCACTTTTGGATTGGCCATTACTAAAAGTGCACCAGGCAATAAGAATAAATGGTACTGGGGAAAAATGATAAATATTGTACACGTAACAATGGGTATAAAGATAGGTGACTGTCCGGAGGACAGCACAGTGTGCTCATGGCTGACTGCTGAGCAGACCTCTGTCGGGCTGAAAGAAAATCTTTTAGATAAACAATTAATAAACATAAAAACCGAAAGAAGAACTGAAGCCTCTTCTCGTCCTTCGATACGCGGGCTGCCCCAAGGCCACTCCGGGCCTTTCCAGGCCCTTCAAACAGCCGAAAACCGACAAATAAGATAATGAACATTTACTTTATAGTGTAGTCATGCACCTTTAGAAAGAATTGTGGGGTCTGTTTTTCTCTCTATGAAACTAAGTGATGAGGCTGGTCTTGGACTTATTTTGTTAACAGAATTTGAGCAGGTAAAAGCTCTGTGTTTTAGGGGTAAAGTTTTGTGTTTATGAATAATTTTTCTGTGAACTGGTACTTTCCCACAATGAAGCAGCTGGCTGAGAGTACAGTTTTCCCTGAGTTAGATGAGATTGTCAGCATCCAGGAAGATTTTCCCTGGAAGTTTTTCAGCACTGCAGGGATGGAGAGGTCCCTTGGAAGCTCTTCCTGCTGATACATAATTCAGGCTGTTGGGAGCTCTTTGCTGTGTGTTTCTGTAACTTCTATGATCTGTAAACCATACTTGTGTGGTCAAAGTATAGCTGAAATGGAAAAGGGGTGTTTGTGAGCTTATGACTGGACTAGCTGCAGTTTCACAGAAGAAAACCAGCTTTATCTCTCTAATCCTTCTGCTGGCAGGCAGGACATGAAAAACGAACGTAAGACACTGTACCTATTTATTGCTTAATTTTTCTCCATAAATTCTAACCTTGTGGTTAGAAAACCCAACAAAATCCAGTAATTCTCAAATGTAAACAAGTAGAAAAATAATACTCCAGAGTGCAGGAGTTTATAAGTATCCAAACCCTAAATATGTTAACACAGCTGCATGTCATGTGATCCACAGCAGTTGTAACACAAAAATATGTGAAATGTTTGAAAATGTCCAGAATACTGCAAATTTCTGGTGATCCCCTAACGGAGCAAGAGCAAAGCAACAATTAGAAATCCAAATGGAATGAATAAAGAATTGTGCTGCAATGATACAAACAGCTCTTTTCCTTAGCTAATATTTAAAAGCTCCAACTAAAGCCCTCCCACAGTAAAGCTATGTAAGCTAGAGGTATTGCAATGCTTTCTGAATGTATTACTCTGCCTGTGAGCAATCCAGCTGTGTTTTAAGGCATTCTCATCTGTTTGGGTTTTTGGGGAGGTCAGTGTGCCACAGTTCAGTGAGAGGCAGTTTCTTCAGATGTTGCTGAACAAGGTAGCACAGAAGAAGAAATATTCTGGCTGTGCCAGTGTGGTATTTCAGCTTGCTGTTGCTGGTTTCTGAACGTCTTGTCTGTCTGTAAGCAGTGTGTTCTGAATGCAGCTCCATGACTGAAGATGTTTGTGGCTCCTGGGCAGTGGCTGGAGTTCTGTGGTCTCCAACTATGCCCTCAGCCATAGCTGGGTTCCTGTGGCAGGTAAAGCAAAGCACTGGTGAGAACATCAGCTGTGTGTGCAACCTTTAGAAGCTAAAATTCATCATTAGCCAAGAAGCTAACCAGTACACTTTGAATGCCTAAAGTGGAGTGAAAAGCACACAGAAAGTCACAAAAACATGGCAGACAGCAAAAACAATTGCTTAGAGAAGTATTATGAAGTTTATTCAGTCATAAGTGTTATCTGCATGTCTTCTTTCAAAGACATGACGTTTTTTCCACATAGCTACTGTTTTGTAATAAACCTAAGAACCTTCTGCAAATAGCTTTTTGCCCCTGAGCAATACATGCAGGATTCAGCTATAATGATAACTGCTGGAGATTAGAAGTTGAGCCTCCATGAAAAAGAGAACAAAGGAAATTGAAGTGTATTCAGTAACATTTACAAAATAATTTTAATTCCTTGCAATTTCGAAAGCTGTTTCCGTGTGTTAATAATGTCAAGCAAAAAAATAGCACTACTTTCATTTCTCTTTTTTTTCCCCTTTTAAATATATTTTCTTCTCATCTCCACTACTTGAGTAAAAGTGTCATTTCTTGGTTTAATCCTGCTCAACATTTCTTAAAAGGCATTTTGTGAAGTAAACTTTTCTACTTCATAAAATTTCTATTTGTCTTATTTTCAACCTCTGATGCTGAAAGAAAGGCATCACCTCCTAGTTATTTGGTACATTCAAAGTAAATGTTGCCAAAATATATGGTGGTTGGTGTTAGCTTTTAACAGGTTTTAACTGTCTCTTCCTGGAAAAAGCATACTTGGAATTAAATTTCAACAAGCTCAGGTATATAGTTACAGCATCTTTTCTTAGGATCTGTCTTCTGGGACAGGATCTGCTTTGATTCATGCCATTATTCAGCAAGTGTGAGTGACTAGTTAGAGGTGAAAATGTTCAATATTGATTCTCTGTCATATTATAAATCATTGCTTCTGATAAATGTGTTTAAAAAATATTTTTCTACTGCTATCACTGCCAAGAATCCTGGACTGAATCAGAAGGAGTGTGGCCAGCAGGCTGAAGGAAGTGATTGTTCCCCTCTGCTCTTTGAGACCCCACCTGGAACACTGCATACAGTTCTGGTGTCCCCAATACAAGGAGGACATGGAACTGTTGGAGCAAATCCAGAGGGGACCTTGAAGTTGTTGAGGGGACTTGAGCATTTTCCCTTAGAATTTGGGGCTGTTCAGCCTGGAGAAGAGAAGGCGATGTGGGCATCTCAGTAACCTCCCAGTGTCTGAGAGGGTCTGCAGGGGAGCTCTGAGCAAATTGATCTGGTGGGAGATGTCCTGGCACATGGCAGGGCAGATTGGGGCTAGATGGTGTCCAAGGCCCATTCCAATCCTTCAGCATTCTGTGGTTCTGTGATGATGGCATCTCTATAGATGTACAGAACTTACCAAACAGAAGGGCCATTTCTTTACAAGCCTTCATGAATTCAGGTATTTGATACTACGTTCGGCTGCTTGTCCAACCAATGCCTTGTGGAAATAGTGCCAAGATGCAGAAAAGAGCATAGATTGTAGAAATGAGTAGGAATGGTGCAAAGGCTGGATTTTCTCTGGAACTTTTCTGTAAATCAGGCAGTTGATCTGAGATGCGGTGCCTTGATGCTTCGTTTATACAAGCATTTCCAAATATTTTACTACCATGAGTATATGTGTGATCAAAATTATTTATAATATATAACAAGCCTTATCTAGAATGGTTTCGTATTATATTTACCAGGCTTTTCGCTTTACTAGAGTCAGGATATTCCTGGTTGAAGGACTATTCTTTCTCAAAAGTGTGTGTATATGTTCTAGGAAAATAAGGAAATATACCTTCTAGGAAAAAAATTTAGTGTCAAAAAAGGTCCCTTCTGGCATAGAGTGAATTATTTAGGATAATTTGATTCTTATCTACCAGAAAATTTCATCTGAGAATACTGGCAGAGGTGAGAAGGAGGTAAACCTTCTATCTCCTCTCTTGGTGGTTAAGCTGTTCATCTGCAAGGATGGATGACATGGTTTAATTCTGCCTTCTGCTCTGGAGATTTAGATCCTGCTGTCCTGTCTCTTAGGACAGGACATTAGCAATTAGCAGCAGTGAGGTCTGCTGCAATGTGTTCTCATTTGCTCCTCTTTACACATTTTTGCTTCAGAGGAGCTCTCTGCAGGTCTGATGCCCTTTCTGCCAGGGGCTTGTGCTTGTCAGTTGGCTTTGTGAAAGATGTTCACTTTGGTGGTGGCCACTTAAGTGCTGCATGCAAAGTGAACCATTTTCAATACAAGGGGTGAGAACCTGCCTCACAATCCTTCCGTAATGAGTCACACAACCAAAATCAGATCATAGCTCAAACCCATTCTCTGTCCAATCAAGAGAGGAATTTGAATTTGTGTTCATAACTCCCCATAGGAGTTTCTCAGCAATTATAATTGTATAATTCCAAAATGGAACTGGTCTAATAAGCTACTTGATGCAAATTACTTCAGTGATGGTTGGGAGTGAAAAAGCAATAGAGTAAGAATGATTCTTCAGCCTTATGTTAATGGTACTCACTTTGGAATCTGTGGCTTCAATACAATAGGAAGCATTCTTAGTATAACAAAGAGTGAACTGTATATAAAAACTCAGGGACAACAATCCCTTTGCAACAATTTTGTAAATCTTGTATTGTATTTCCTTGTCTTTTATGTTTGCATTTTCCAAATGTTTGCATTTTCCAAAAATGCTTCCTCTTGAGACACATGGAACCTTTCATGTCAAACGAAGTACAGTGGGCTGGGTGGGGATGGTAGTGGTTTTGGTGTGGAAACCTGGAAAAATTGTGAATTTGGTTCAGTTTGAACAACATTCTTTTGCAAATGTTTGGCTTGGCAGCTGAACTGAAAGACCATTTATTTGACAGCCCTAAGCCCTCTTTTGCAGTTGGACCCTTGTGTTTTACTAGGAAAATTGTACCATTAGTCCCTGGAGCTGTTCATGGATGACACAGAGGCATGAAATGGAAATCCCACTAAAATTTAGGGTTGTCTGAGTTTTTTGGAGCTAGGGGAACTCTGAAGTGAGATTGAAGGATAGCATCCAGAGTATGTGCATTACTGGACTCTCCAAGGACACACTGTTGTTTTCAGAGATTCCCTCTGTCACTCCCTTGTCAAAAAGATACCTTTGATCCTTATGGGAAATATTAGGAGGAAAGCTCTTGACTTATGTGCATTGCTAGCTGGGAACAGAGACATTCCTTTTTTTAACTTGTTCATTCCATGATGTAATGAGAACATTTTAAATGAGGACAAGCAAATTGCAAATTGCAAGCTTTTTCCTAGATGTTGCTTATAATCAAACACACCCAACCATGCTCTTAAATACCTCGTAATTAAATATGCAAAAATAGAGACTTAATTTGAACATGTAAATTAATCACATGTTGTAACAATGGAAATTCATAACTGAAAATCCATTAGCAGACAACGCTGTTCCTCATTCTTTTGTTTACATGTTTATACTAATCACGCAAGAGGATTTTTGGTGCATGTCACCCTTTGAAAATCAATTCTGTATCAACTTAGGAGATGTGTTCCCATTTCTATTGTATAGCTTTGCTCTATAAATGCAAATGATTGCAAATTAAGCCCCAAATGTCTAAAGAACAGCAGGAGTGACCATTATTTGATGTATGATGCACATCATGTCATTTCTGTGTCACTATTCTAGGGGTTAAATAAGTATCATGTTTTGGACATCTTAGGAAAATAATAAACAATGTAGCTCATCCAAAAAACATCTGCTCATATTTTCTTTGTTAAATAGTAGACAAATATATTTAAAATGTGTTTTCAATTGTCTGCTAAGAAAATAAGTTTGCATAAAACCCACGCTTTTATCCTGAAAAAAAATTGTGAATTTACCTTCTGTGGCAATTTAGAAAAAGCCAAAATTTATGCACATTGTGTATTCAGCAAGTAAAGAACTCAGTTGCTGTGGTGGACTGCATTAAACGTAGATGGATGAGAATGAGGTCAGTGGAGTGAACACAAGCTGTACTCCTCAGAGCTACTGTGCATGCACATGGCCTTAAAGATGTTTACCCAGTGGAAGTCTGTGCTTGCCTGTGTATTCCAGTGCCTGTGCATGATAGGCCTTGAAGCTTTGCCTAAAAAGTGCTTGTGAAAGCAATATTTGCACATTTGCATTTTGGTTGAACACTAGCAGTGCTTCAGTTGATAGGGTGTACCTGACTGTGAGGATCTGCATTCACTGGAGGGTTTGGGCTCTTTATCACCCGATAGCCATTTTGGTCAGTAAAGCCTTTATCAATGAATTGGATCAGGCCTTGTATCATATTCCAGTACCCCTCCATCAGCTAGTGCTTACTCAGTTGAAAATATTGCCTTGAGCTTTCTCACTCATGCAGGAAAAATTCTTCTCCATGGAACTTCTTCTCTGGTTTTATTGTATAAATCCTACTTGATCCTCAGTGTCCTGCTTCTTAAGGTACTACACAGCTGTCTTGTGCTCTTGATTTCATGCCACCCTCATGTTACACCTCCCAGCAGGTGAGCCACTTCCATCCTGTTGCTTTGTTAATCTCTTTTAAATAACCACTTTTTTATTGTGCTACTTAACAGGAAATACCTCTCCAGTAGAGCCTCTAAATCACTTACAGCCCAAAATATTGCCATATGCTTCTTAAATGCTCCCATACTGGCCTATTCTATATGCTAACACTATGTCTACAGACACTACAGTGAGTTATGGTGAAAATAAGGAGGAAATTTTTAAGGAAAACTTCTCACCTTCTTGCCTAAAAAGTGCTAAATTCTGATGGGAAGCACTAGGACATACATAAGAGCTTGGACTGGTCACCTATCAAACAGGGGTCTAAGTAATGGAGGGGAGCCACACTGCAACAAAGTGTACTAAGTGTGAAGATAGGAAACCATTCATAAAAATGCAGCAAACAGCTTTGTGATAATTAGTGGAAATGAGGTCACAGCCTGTCTTTCTGTCCTACATGAACCTTTTCTTTATTATTGTGGCATCACAGCTTATGAATCTGAGTTTTTAGTGGACTAGTACCATTTCCCAGTTGTTTTTGCTTTCTCTTTTCTCACAGTAAGATGCAACTTAAATTCCTAAACTCAAAACCCCCAAAAATTCAACCCGCAAGCCTCAGCGGTATTTGGAGTTTATGTATTCTTTAACCAAAGACCTTTGCATAACCAGATACTGGTACATTTTTTTTAGTGAAATTCTTAAAGCTTTGGGCTTAACTACGGCTTCTTGCAGTGATATGTTTGGAAAATGTCAACTATGTATGTGTAATGGAGGGCTGTGGAGTTGAGGTATGTCCATTTTCTGGAAGTGGTAGACTGGTGTCAAGGTCTGGACTGACCTCGAGCAGGGTCCTGGCTCCAGCTTGAGCAGTCCCACGGTGACATCAGAACTTTGGCATCCATGTTAAAGAATTTTTTTGTTATTGCCATTATTTCAGAGAAAAGCTGATGATCTGGCATGAATGAATGCACTGCAGACATATCTGCTGGAGTAAGCAGAGAATTTTAAAGCTTTATGAGTTGTGAATTGCATCATTCATTTTTCATAAGTTATTAATTCTGAAACTTTTCTGTTGCCTACAGCAGTAGACTTGGATGTGTATGGGAGAAGTTCTTCAAATTGTAGGCAGAGACTTGATTTCTGAAAGAACAAAAAGGAAAAATACAGCAAAACCCGTGTTGGAACAAGAGATCCAAAAGTGCTTAAAGAGGCTTGAGGGTGAAAGAAACACACAAAGGGTTTACTAGGCTGGAGTTAAACAGAACTAAGTAGGATTTAGAAATGTACTTAGAAAAAATAATCCTCAAAAGGAAGAGAACAGCATCCCTTTCCACCCCAAATCAAAAAGAAACACTATTAAAATGTTCTTAAACTTGTTCTTAAAGTATTTAGTTTCTTTTAATAACACTCATGATATGTTGGGTAGTCCAAAAGGATTGTGTATGTATTGGCAAATCAAAGTAACCTTTTGGATGCTCAATCTTCATCTAAGTGTGTTTCAGATCTATGTGTGATAAACCTCATTTGCTAAATATGGAAGGTTGATCTATTCTATAGCACAGAAATTGTGTGTGATGTAATGAGAAGTCTCATTGTCAGGAATCTTTTAGTAAGATATTTCTGAAATGTTATGGTTGCTTTTCTTCTGGATCCCCTATACAATCTGCATTTCCATTCATTTTATTATGGAACACTATTGGGAGCAAGCAGAAATAAAATCCAAGATCAGGCCTTTCTTTTCCCTTTTTTTTTTTTTTTTTAAATATTCCCGTTGAGGTACTGTGAATGGGAACATCATCCATCTAGAAGCATAGGGTTCAGCAGCCAGAGTCTGGAGCAAAATAATCTGGCACTGCTATTCTGGGCAGTGGATCATTTGTGGCTTTAGACAGACAGAGCGCATGATCTTTCAATCTCAGTTTCCCTTTCTGTAATGTAGAGTGATGAGAATAATTTAATTCTTATCTGACACAATATTTCTATTTACTATAGACAGATGAAATGGTATGGAAATAGCCTAAATGAGGATTGTTCAAAATCAGATCATACCCATCATTCATAATCTAATTGTTTCAATTTTTTAGTGAAGAAACTGAGTTCATAATTGAAGAGACCAAAACATTTAAAGGTTGGATTTGTATTCTGGAGAGTATTCAGAATTTCAAGAAAACTACCCCCCCACTGTTTCATTATAAGAAATATTCTAAAGGCTTTCCAAAAGTTTTGTCTTTATGCAGAACCACAGTCTGTTTATTTCTTCATGCCAAAGATGAGGTTTGGCACAGGATTGTCCCATGCCCTTGCCAAAAGCTCTCCTAAGAGCACACTCAGTTAGTTTATATTACTACTTTTGAGAAAGGAAACATTAAAGAACCCATATTATTAATACAGTATAAAGGTCCTCTGAAGGCTGAAAATGCCTCCCTCTGGCCCCACCTCACTGCAAAGGACTGGAGTATGTGAGGGAAAAAGGAGACCTACAGTCAAAGAGCTGCCTCTGTGTGAGGCCTGGGAGCAAGGACAGCTTCACGCTAACCCTCATTTCCCTGCAGGCTACGCTTTCAAAAAGTGCTTCTAAGTGTGGTTGCCCAAGTGGAGACAACCATGGCTTCATTTTCAGCAAGTCTGGGCACTCCAACACCTGTTGATTCAAGTGAAGGTGGACCTCGGCTGCCTCCTGCCAGCGTTTCCACACTTCTGCAAGCACAGGGTACCAGTGTCAGGTCTGTCCCTCTCCCTCTGTGTCCCTGATGCACTGATGCATTGCCTTTGCAGCTTCTGTGAAAGGTCACTAAGCCAGAGAAAGGCCATGGCTATTCTATTTATACGTATAAATATAACTTGCATATAACTTCGATTTTCTCTGCTCTTAAATTGGTATAATCTGTAACTGATGTCTGGAATCCTCAGCCTCTCTCTGCTGCCTAGAATGATGCACCAAGCGTAATTTTTAATTTTGACTTTGGCATTGTCTTATATATTTGGTTAAGAGAGATATGAGAGAATTTGAGGAATTGTCTGCTAACTCTGCTGCAGAGAGACTGCTGATCACCAAACCATTTCATTCAAATGCAGAGGGTTTATTTTTTACGCTTCTGTGAAGTCTTGAAATCTGAGGTAATACAAAATATGAACAAAGAAGGCTATTGTCATAGAAATTACTAAGTCTGCAGACATATTATGCACAGAGTGAGAGAGCATTTTAGGTGATTTTATGACGATCATTGTAAAAATGTGTGTATGTGTACCCCTGCATCTGTGTATCCATTCATCCACTCAGAACTCAGACTGTACATCAGAAATGGAAGCCAGCTGTTAAAGCTGTCAGCCAGCTGTGTATCTGCCTCCTCCTGGGGTGTCCATTCAACTCCACAGGCTGCATGGGGCAGGCACAGGCAGCTATCAGAGAACTCAGCTGAAGCATGGAAGACACTTTTTTCCATTTGAGTTCCCCACACCATATGGCAGCCAAATTTAATTTTCAAATATGCTTTTTCTCCCCTAATGAAACTGCCACTTCCAGAATTTCATGTTCAATCATCTTGTTCAACCACAATGCCTCTTCTTCCTCCTAGGGAGGAGTCAAAAGAATTTTCATTAGTTGGCTGAATGTCTAAATGCTAGGGATGTCTGTGCAAAATCTGCATATTAAATCTGAATGTCTAGTCTTGCATCAATGGGATCCTTTTCCTTTTCTGTAAGAATAGCTGTCTTTGAGACTTATCAGAGTTGCAGAGTTGTTGTGGATCAACCTTCAGTGTCCTGGCCCTTAACACTTTTTATTGAAAGTTAACACTTGAATTACAAAGCATTTCCAGTATGATATGAAGCTGAAGCCATACTAAAAATTCTTAAAGTATTCAAAGATGGAGTTATTTTATAATCTGCAATTCTGCTCAATACTGGTGTTTCTGGGCAGAGTAAAAGTGGAAAACTTTAACGGTTAGATGCTCCTGTCAGGACTTCACACTGATACTCAGATGTCAGTCTTTGAAGATCTTCATCCTCTTTTATGCTGTAAATAAATATTTTGTTTAGTTAACCTGCTGGAGAATTTAAAAGGAAATCAACATGTTCTGTAGACTCAAAAAGTGAGGACTGTTTATTTGTACATTCTGACTGCCTGCATATTACAGGCCAAATAATATTCCTCTGTCACATCTGCACTGAGTCCAATTCCTTCCCTATTTGATTAAACTGTTACCTGTAGATGTAAACTTGTGAACACAATTTCTTTGGTACTGATGCTGATTTTGAAAAACAGTTGCTCTGAGCTTGAAATGAATAAAATCCCATATCCTATGGCACTGGATTCTCTGGTTTTCTAACAAGGCAGTGTCTGGGAAATTCCCAACAGCTCAATTCTAGTAGATTCTCTGAAGCCTAATAGGTTATATTCATACTAAACCTTTAATTTACTAGGGTTAAAAATCTTATTAACACCATTCTGTTCACCCATCCATTGATTTTCCTGACTGTTTTTAAGAACTTAATTGTTTCTGAGCTGTCTGCTTTTATCAGATGTAGTTGGAATTGGTGATCATGTCCAAAAGATTATTGAAAGGGTAATATGCATGGGACCACTCATGCAGACAAAGCTTGCCTGCATGAGATTTGTTTCCCTAGGAAATCTGGCACCTGTTAGACATATCTGAAATTCTGTGGATTTTTGGTATTCTATTCTTACTATTCATTAGAGGAGGAGAGATAAAGTTTCATCAGATGCAAATCATCATTCCCAGAGGATATCAGCAACGACTGATGGAGCAATTTCTTTCTGACATTCTGGTGCTTTCTGGGGTTGTATTGCATCATGGTGGCTCTTTGATATATGTGTTTGACATACACTGGCCTGATAGACTGGAAATGAGAGTTAGTAAATAGTTTAATTGTTTGTCATGTTTTCAAAGTACTTCCTTATGTCAACAGTCAATGGGCAGGATGCAAGTGAAATGCTGAGACTCTGTTTGCCTTGATTTCTGTTTGTATTTGCTATATCTGAAGATGCTCCTAGATCTTGTTACAAAAATACTTTTCATTTAGAAATTCAGACCTCCTCTGATGTAAGCCCCAAACATTTCCATTTCTAAGTGCAAGAAGTTGATCCCTATGTAATTATGAAGTGATGCCAGGTCCTAACCACACTACCTTACCTACCCTAGTCCTTTGGAAATGTTTTACTTGCAACAACTTTATATACCAAACATGTTTGTTTAATGAAAATGTTGTTATGATAACTATAAACAACATATTTTTTATATGACTAATGTTTTCATGAAGTTGGTTTCATTTTCACAGGTCACTGCTTCCTTTTCCAGCCTCATAAACAGTTTTCTCAATCATTTTGGGCACTGAGTTGAGACCTCAGCACTTGGATTTGTGTCATATGATTTGATCTTCTTTTCAGTATTCTCCTATTCGTCCCTGTCCATGTGCTGTTTTTTCTGACACTTTTTTTTCCTTCATGTGTCATTTTATGACAGTGTTTCTCCATGATGTGCTTGCTAAAAGAAGTGAGATATCTGGAAAAAAATTAGACTTGTTTGTGAAAAAAACCCAAAAAACTGACCAATAGGCTACCTAGAAAGTAAGTAGTTTTACTTTTTCTAATTTCTTATGTGTGTGTATGTTCTTATCCTAAAATCTACATTCATGACTTTATCTACAACATAAGGCATATTTTGTAAATGAGCTTAAGCACTCTATCAAGTTGTAATTATTCATGAATAGTCTCTCTTTATTGCTAATGATATGCATCACACTAGCAGAGTTTGATATACTGGTTATACAAATAAAGTTCATCTGAGGTAACACAGTTTATTCCTTTCTCAGGCATCCAGCCTGGATCTCAGCTGCAAAGTAAGTACCTCTCCACATCTCATTACCAAAATAGCAACCTTCTTAATCCTTTGCTGTGAAGAACAAAGGTTTGATTCAGTCTCTGGAGCAGAAATAGGATCTTATTAATGCACTGGCAACTACAGTGTTGTTATTTTTGCTAGAAAAGAGAGAAACAGGAATTTGCTGATATATGATAGATTAAGGGCTGTTATTGTTTTGAGATTAATTGGATTGTTAGCTGGGCCTTTCTGATGTCAGCTGAAAATCTACAAAATACCTTGCAAGTTATTATTCGGGATGAGATCAGGAGCTACTTCCTGGAAATTCACTTCTATTCTTTGTATTTGTTCTGAAGGAATCACTAAGGCTATCAGTTAAAGGGTGTATTGTTTACCGTGCAGGGAGAAAATTTCTTGTGTTGATCTTGCCCAGAGTGCTGGCCCTGCTGGACTCAACCCTCTTGCCATCCAGTGGATTAAAGCTGAGACCCAAGCCACCAGCAAGGTACCTCATGCTCAGCCTTTGGGGAGGTCTGTGCATTGGCCCAGTGTCAAGGCTTAAATGTGTTACAGCTGACGTATGAATTCACATTTTGGAGTTTTAGAGCTCCAGTGATGTTTTATGGAGTCTTTTCTTGCTTTCAAAATATTTGCTGTCATGTAGTGTTGGGCTGCAGTGGGCTGTAGCATTTGGGATCCCTGTGGAGCAGACTGTCTCGGCAGCCCATCAGGATAAAAGTTGAAATTAGGATTGCAGAGAAGAGCCAGAGAAATTCCACTTGGTGAATTAAATGCTGTTGAGCTTGAGGACCTGGGAAAGGGTTAGTGATGTATCTGGGTGAACTCCCAAATTGGTATGAATGACAGGCATAGGAGGTATTGCTTAGAGCAAAAATAAATGCAGTGTAACTGATCTGTTGAGACCATCAAACAGTTTCTGGAAATGACTGGTGCTTGATAATTTTTAGTGATAGGCAAATGGCATACTCCAAATTACGTGTGGTCCATTGTGTAATTCTGTGTGGGTGTGGACCTTTGCAGGTTATTGGCCTATGCCACCTGGCACAAAATGTGTTTGTTTAAGTCTTAGCATGTAGAACTTTGGGTGTTTGTCTTCATGTGTATGTGAAAGGTTCAGGGTTAAGTGAGGGAGAACTAACCAGAAACTGAGATCAGCAGAAGCATTCTCGATAACTGTTCCCAGGCCTGAGTAATGAAGACCAGTAAGATGGTATTTGCAGTCAACCTCAGCTCTCTGCTTCTATTCCTCATGGTTAGGACAAACCCTGTGTTTGGCCTCCAGGAGATATGAAAAGATATGTCTATTGATGGAGTATGTAGTCTGAGACTTGTGGCTTGAGTGTGTGAACTTTTATTTGTGAGTTGGAAGAGATTTCTGAGCATAGACTAAGGCAATTATGCAGCATTAATTGCTAATTTATCCTGATTGTCCATGTCACCAGAAGGCTTTAAGTATCAAGTTCTGATAGAACAAGAATGTTTGATGTACCAATAGGATATTTGGGCCCAAGCCTGTTCTCTGTTATACCACTGAAAATTTGGGATACTTGTATTGACTGCTGAGTGACAGAGCAAAGCAGGACTGGACCTGAGAGATGAGGCTGTGACTTGCCTGTGTGTGCCTTGGGCAGTGAAACAGCTGACTGAAGAAACAGCTCATGTACTGCTTGCATTTCCCCTTGATGGTTTCCAGCTGTCCTCTTATCCCTGGCATGCAAAACATTAATTAGTTTCAGCTTATGAAAATAAGTGAGAGGCAGTGTGTGCTACCCACCTTATAGTGCTGCACATAAACAAGGCACTGCAAACAGCGAACCGTGATCACAAATGCTAAGTGACGTTGTTATTAATCCAGGGGCTGAGTAAAAAGAAAGTTCCTTTGTTGCTGAACATAATCTAGATGGTTTCTCAGCCTGTGCAATAGAGGAAGACATGCTTACATGCAGGAGATTGGTGTGTATTGCACCTGGACCATACCTCAGAGTGTCACAGACCTCATGCTTTCATCTCCACACGTCTTTTAGTATTAACTGAGGCAAGAAAAAAACAAAGAGCTAAATAGGACAGTAGAAGAAGAAGGCGGTATTATTTTTTTTCAACCTGTAAACTCATATTTGTAGGATATTAAGTTTGGGAGGTTTTGTCATTATAGCTCTTGCATGTTTTCAGATTAGGTTTCCTAGACTGCTTTGTCAGAGAATATGAAGAACTTGTAGGTATAAAAAGTATTCAAAGAATTCACACACCTTAATTTTCAAACCTGTTAGTTTATTGTCACGAGACTGCCTAAATATATTTTTATGCTGCTGCAGTAAGATCTGCCACTACCTTGCTACCCAGGCTGAAAGGAAAGTATTAGCAGGAAGTAACTGAAATCAAGAGATGCAGGAGAAAATACATTAAGCAAAGCATGAAAATCCCAGTGTCTTAACACCATTGCTAGTCCAAAAGAAAGATTTTGCTGAATTGGCTGGACTGCTACAGACTCCCTTTAAAGCAAATTGAAAAGGACAAACTCAAATTTAAGTGAATACTAGAGACAGTGGACAAGGTTATGCAAAAGTTGGAATATGTATGGATGCTGCAGTCATGATGGAAGAATTTCTGCAAAAAGGAAAAGAAGGTGTTGACAGGCTGGTGTTGCCCAACTAGAAGTGTTGTATAAGCCTGGAGAAATTATCCCTATGATTTAAAAATATAAATAATAAATGAACTACAGATACTTGTATGGAGAAGAATGAGTCTGGACAAATCTACTAAAAAAACAATGATTAATAAGATTACTTGAAAAATGAATCATACTGGGGTCATCAAAAACCAAAATTAGATTAATTGTGGTTGAAAGGTTAAATAGGTTTTCTGGTTTTGGTCATAGAATGTAACTGTGATGAATTTCTGTTATGATGGTGGAGGAGAAAACTGAGAAGAAAGCAGGAAATGTTTGGAAGGGTAGGGAGAAATGGCTTGTATGAATTCTCTGTCTTACATTTAACTCCTGATGCTATCTGAGATCAGAAGTGCTGCAGATCTCCAAGCACGTAGTTTCCACTTGATTTATTGCATTAACCTAGATATGCAGTGGATAAAGGTGGCAGACAAACTTACTGTTATGTGTTTTGCCATAAAAATGGTGAGGCAAAAGTAGCCTGAGATCTAGAAAGGGCTGGAACAGATATGATGGAGCTGCACAATAGGCCGGGACTGTAGCCGAAAGTGGACAACATTCAGAAGCAATCCAGTTATTTTCTTCAATTTATGCATTTTACTATAGAAAGATAAAGCACTACGATATATGTGCAATGTAGAAAGTTTAGTTCTATTGAAGCATCTGATGTTTATCTCATTTCAAAGATGGATGCTGTTGTAGGAAATCTCATGTGTTACTTAATTGCCATAATCTTAACCAGAGGGTTTTCAGACTGCAGTGCTGAATTTAAATATGTCTATCTTGTCCATTTGGTAATACTTTGTGAGGTGCTGGTATTCCTTAGGAACCTGTCACCCTACAGAATATGGGAAATTAAACTAATGAAACGAGTTTGGTAGAGCTGATTTTATGTTTTCTTGAGGAGGCGAATCCTGAAGGAACACATGCTTTTGAGCAGGAGATTGCTCTGTCCTCTTAGGGAAGCAAGACTTACTGTGAAGTAGGAAAAGTGTCAACCAAGAAGAGTTTTAATACTCAAAAAAAGAATAATCATATCAATTCAGGAGCAAAGGAAACTACCATGCTCTGGCAGGCTTTCCAAATTAGTGAGAAAAGCCAGCCTTTACTGAACTGTGAGAATATTGCTCAAGATCATCCTGCATTTCTACTCCTAACTTCTTGAATCACTGAAGGTATGTCTGTTCAGGGTTTGGCAGGCACATATGGACTCACTCTGTCCATGCTCCAAGCTGAGTGGATGAAAGCTGCCTGGGAATGGGAATCTGTGTAGCCATCATCAGTATGTGGCTGAGCCTGAGCTGGTAAGTTCTGCTGGGAAGCAGAGTATATTAGTTTGGGATCAGAACTAGAGGGTTGCAGTTACCAGACTTTAGGATCAGAGGTAGCTTCTACCAGGGTATCTTGGAGCATTTGCATATAGAATTGCATCTTTTTGCAAATCTGCCATGGAATTTTATCCTTAATATGTTAAAAGGGTTAGCCAGATGTGATCTGGAAATATGGAGCCCTAAAGACAGGGCATTCTTTTAAAAGAAATTGTGAGTAAAAATCCAGTGCCAAATTCCAACTTCAGGAATTTGCTTTCAGATGCTTTCTCTTGGGTCTAAGGATTGATGTATGATAGTGTTAGAGGGAAAGACTTAAAACTGTATATTTGAATCTAAACTCAACTGGTCCATGGAAAGGACTGTGCACAAATGAGGACCTTCAGCTGCCTGAATTAAATGTCCCTCCCTATACAGTCCATTTTACAAAACACTCGTTCCCTTGTTTACAATGAATGGAAAGTGCTAATGGCAGCTGATTTATCTGATGTCTCAGGCTCCTGAGTCACTTAGGTACTTTTGAAGATGTTCTCTTTCAAATTAATTTCTGTAATTTATTTCCATGCCTCTGACTTTCAGAAAAAAAGCCCTGTTCCTAAATAAATTCATGAGTGTTTAAAAATTATTTTGTCCTTAGCCTCAGGAGTCCATTAGTTGCTGTGTTCTGGAAGCAAATGAAAACAATGCATTCTGTAGGATATAAAAGTATTCCTGACTGTGCCAGTGGATCACTGCGATCATTAGGTTAATACCAACTATTATCATCCAGGATGCTCATCTGGTTTTACTGAGCTTTGTTAAAGAAATGGAAATGATTAAAGTCATCCTGTCTGTCCCTCTAAAGTTCTGCCTGTGAATGAGTCACTGTTTTACAAATGGGTGTTGCCAGACACTGATATTGAATGCGGCTCCAGCCATCAGAGCTCTGGGTCCAGCACCGCATTCTTGGAGTCCAGACTGGAACACTGAAATTCCCATTGAAATCTGTGGGAATTCTGCATGGCCAAAGCCCAGCTACCTTTATGGCTGGCTGAGGCAGCTTAGAGAGAGCTGTAGCTCTATGCATGTAGTAGCCTGGGGACTCAATATGAATTTCATGCATCTCTTCAATTAGTCACTTGAAACCCAAGCCGGAATTGAGGATACCACATTCCACTTAGGCTTTGTTTGCTTGAGGTCAGCTGAGTGCCCACTGCTGCCTCTGGACGTGACACCTTCCACCCCACTGGCAGAGCTGCAGCTGTGGTTTCTGTGCTCCCTGGGCACAAGAAGTATGTGCACACAGCAAACCCCAGTGTGTCAGCTGCCCTGCCCTGCCTGCTGCAGTGGTCCTGGCTGGCTGCACCAAGGGTGGAACATGCTTCAGCCTTTTCACAGGCATGGAGCTGTTTGCATGTCCTGAAAGTAAAGAGCTCCCAAAGATCTTCTTGTGGAGTTGCTCACAGTCAGCTGTGTCTTACAGGCAAGGTTGACCCAATAGTTAATTTTGCTTGTTTGCCTCACATATGAGACAGGGATTGAATAGTCCTGGCGTTGGGGAATTTCACATCTGGATTCAAACTCTTTATGGCTACTGTTCCCTAATCTGTGCCATGGGCCGTTCCCAAGTCATAGTTCTGTACTTTTCCAAGCTTTGTGTTTCATATCGTCCCCTCGGGGTCATTTGTAGAAGTAGGAGGGCCAGATTGGTAGTTGCAAGAAAGAGAAGTCTCATCACTGACGTCAATGCAGCTCTTCCACTTTAGCAAGGGATCAGGCCCATCTACCAGTGTCACGGTCTGCTGGGGAGGAGGGGAGGCAGCCTCAGAAGTGTTGGGTTTGCAATTCGCCAAGTGACAAACAGAGAATCTGAGTGCGGTAGCCAGGCATGTTACAAAACACACTGTTGGAGAGACAGCTCTCTCTGGAGGCTTCAGCCTTGATTTACTTACTCCTGGTTGTTGTCCTGATATTCCATGGCTTTTAGACAACTTAAAAAAAACTCAGTATATGGCCTTCTGTGAGGATAATTGGCTGAGACCCCTTGTGGGATTTCTGGGTGGTTTCATGTGGTATAGGAGGCAGTTGTTGGCATAGCTGCTTTTGTGCAGCTGGGTAAAGCTGTAGTGGAAAATCCAAGGCTGGTTGCTCTGTGTTACCAAATGTATGACTACACATAGGTTTAAAGTAATTTAAAGCTTCCAAATATTTTACAAATCTTCAGATATTTTACATAGTTTTGAAAGCATGAATTTAAGGGAATGATGCTGAATTGAAAGGGAGTCTGAAAACTGGGTAAGGCGGAAAAGAGCTAGGGTTTTTTCAGGTGCAAAGGGGAGTAGAGGAGGGGGGAAAGGCTACAGAGCCTTTCAGAAATCCACTAGTGCTGTTCCCAGAACTCTGCCTGTTTTGTGCATTTCTTCTCCTGTGCTTTTGCTCATCTGAGCAGTCTTTGCAGAAATCAGCAACTGGAAACACATAACAAGTAATTCTCTTTGCCAGGTAAATGGGAACAATAGTTGAGTGGGAAAGAATGAATCACTGCCATTAACAAGAAGACTAGGGTTGCTCTCATCATCAACACAATGCAGTGTCTATTCTCAAATGTCAGGGCTAATAACTCACCATTTACAAATTAGACTTAACCCCCTCCCACACAAACCCACATAGCCCTTGCTAGCCTTCAAGCTTAGGTTATAGCTGCCTTTCTCTGGGGGCTACCAATAAAACCTTCAAAATACATATCCTCCAGACAGTCTGACTTCTTTCAAGATCAAATACTCCTCCCCTTTTCCCTTTGGATTTTGTTTTAATTACAGCTACATCACTGAAAATGTGGAAAACCCATCTAAGGCCCTAATTATCCTTAATGTAAGAGAGCCATTATTGTCTACAGATGAAATGAATAATACAACCAGTAAGAAAGATTCCAAAGTTTTGATTACCTTAATAAATTCCTAAAAGTGAAGGAACTCACAGATCTTTATCCAATGCAACCACAAATTATTAATGCAGGTGGGAGTATCAAAAGCTGGAGTGTTTCAGCTGGCATCTTACAACATCTGTTGAGATGGTGTTTTTCATCCAGTGTACTGATGGATTATAGCTACAGCCACCCAGAAAAGGTGCAACAAGGATGCCAGTTTCCTAGATAACCATCATGTAGGTGTAGAACATGAGATGCTGCTAATTTCAGATGCTCATCAGGATATTAATAACCTCCATACTTGGAAAGTAATAGGCTTGTTTGAATTCCTGGTCCTGAAATATAGACAATATCTAGGATATGTTTTTCATTCTGAATGGCTTGTAAAGTGAAGTTAAAGCAGGTAACTGGAAAAAAGGACTCAGAAACAAATTTGGAACTTGTTAGTAGAGTAGACTTAACAAATTCTGATTGCCCAGTCCAACACCAGCAGTTTTTCATTTATGAATAAATAATTCTTTCTTTCTCTGCAGATTGAAAATTCTTCAAAGTGATTTACATGCAGTTCTTAGCACAGCTGTTTGCTGGGGGTGTGTGCTCTGTGTGGGGGATCTATCAGCAGTCTGGCTACCTCTGTGTGATCTTGGGTAAGGCCTGGATAAAAATCAAAGGCCAGATTGTTCTGTTTTTCAAAATGTGTTGCCTGGGGCCTGCTAATTAATAGAATGTCTAGGAATGTCATACATCTATTGAAAAAAAGTGTCTCTTGAAAATTGCTATTGTTTTAATTGAATGTTGTCATTTTCACATAGTGACCAATATCTCAGCCTACCAGTCTTCTTGAAAGAGCAAACTGGAACATGGGAAAACTGGACACTCATAGGAAAATGCTGTCTGTTTTTAAGTTATTTTTTAGTGTAAGTCTCACAGAGTCATAAATGCTCTCACATGTTGACTGGGGGCCTTATCCTGAAATCCAGACTTGTGTTTCATTCTTATGAATTATTCCAACATAAGCCAGTGCTGGAGGCTGACTGTGAACAGGGGTTAGAGAATTGAGCTGACTTTGACCTAGCAATGGAGCATAACTCTGGAAACATTTGCCGGAGATACGGCACTTTGTGTCACGGACAGGCCAGCTGAAACTCTGAGGTTGTGCATGGCAGTAGGCATGCAGGGATGTCTACCAGTAAGTGCTTGCAGGATTGGGTGGTAGGTGGTCCTAATTTATTTGCTGTTTTAACAAAAATCTGGGATTTGTTATGGAGTGAGTTAGTTCCTCTGGGAAAGGTGGGTGTAACTTGTCAGGACATGAAGGATAACTAACCTCAGACATTTGGGAAGTTGTGTGTGTGTGTCTGTGTGTGTGTGTGTGTGTTTTGATGCATATGATTTTGTTATGTAAAATAGCGAGGCTCACCCCCTGCTCTGCCTGTGGGTTTCTGCACAGTTCTTTTGAAGGAGAAGGGTAGCTCATATGATGAGGTGAGAAAGAAGATGAATGGAAATAGAAACCAGGAGGAATCACTTCTTCAGCTGAATAGTTATAAGTGCTTCTAGAAATCAAAAATTTTTGTCCTGTTTCACTGGGCATATATGGGGAAAAATAGAAAATTATCTAAAGCTTACATCTTGATTTTTACAAATTTATTTGACCACAATTTATTTGTACGTGATGAGAGACATTTTTTATGATATCTGACTGTAAGCATTCCCTCAGTGCATCACATGCTGTCAAAGGAAGCTAAAATGCTTCTTTTTCTTCTCTGTGTAAGTCTTGGATTGCAAGCTGTTTTCATTTGATTTGTTTCTACCAGTGCATTAGAGCAAAGGTGTGTGCTTTGGACCATGGGTATAATTTTGAAGGCTTCTTATGTTGAAAACTCTCTCAGTTGGCAAATAGATCATTCAGTGCTATGTTTTCTGGGAACCCAGCAAAGATGATGGCATTTTGGAGGCGGAAAGAAGCAATAGGGAATGAGGGGGAGTATCTTTTTATCTGTCAAATGCAGTTGTGGTATCTCTGCAACACTGCGCTTTAAGTGCAGTGTGCTGGTCTTGGCTTTTATGAGAGTTCTGGAAGAGTTTTGTGCACTGCACAGTCTGATTGACAGAGAGGTTTTCTGTCCTCGCATGACCTTCTTTTAATTTAAAAAAAAATTCAATAAAAGTTCAGCCACACAGCAAGGGATGAATTTAAAGACTGCACACCATGTGACAGTGGTAAAACTTTCATAATAGCCGTCATATTTGTTGGTTTAAAAATCAACTTCATTGTCATAGTTAATAGTTTGCAGCTGCTGTAGAACAGAGGCAAATTGCTATGTATGTGTCAGCCTTAAATGCAAGTAAGATCCACTGACTAGGAGGACTCGGTTAGTTTTTCCTATCTATTGGTAGTATTGCTGATCATCATCTCTAAGCGATGAGAGGATTTCATTGCCACATTTCAGCACTGCTGAGCTGATTATGTGATCTTGCAAGTAAAATAAGCTTGTTTTCAGTGTCCTGCCAAAATATATTCCACAACATCCCATTAAAAAGGCTTCCAGGGTCATGCATAAGTAGGTGAAACCCCCTGCAAATCTATGGGAGATCATTGGCATTGATTTAACTAATGAAGTAAAGTTATATAAAAAGTGTTAAAGAATAAGAATTTAGCACCTAATGTGAAGCTCAGTAATAAAAGCCTTTTTGGAGGATCACAAGCTAAGTTCTCTGCCAACTTATAACACATGAACGTAGTTATAATTTCCACCAGGTTTGTATCAGATAGGAATGGGAAGTAGATGAAACAATTCTGCTTCTGTCATGCTGGTGATGTGCAGAAGGTGTGTAAAGTCAAAATAGTCCAGTGGTCAAAGTGTAGCAAGCAGGCTGGGCAGGCACAGGAGTATGTGAAGTGTCTGTTGATTATCTTGGACTGAAGGCTATCCAAGAAAGCCTCCCTATGGCATTGGAAGTTGTGGCAACCATAGGAAATTATGTCTAAAGGGATCTGTTGTTCACTTAGCATGGGCAAACATAATGTTACTTTGATTTAGGGAGATCCTACTTTATTGTCCCCCTCCCCACACTGTCTGCTGTTAAAGTAGAACTGAATTTAAATTGTGGACCTAAGGGTCCAGAATGATGTGTGAGGGGTATCGCTTTGAAGTGATCTCAGAAGGACTGTGGTTATTTAAAGAAGGGCATCCCTTGGTGTTTCAGGCATCTGTCTCTGTGGAGAAGTCACAGAGTTCAAAGGTGCAGGTCAGGCTGCCCAGAATGCTGTGTTCTCATGACTAAGGGTCAGCTTCTCCTTCAAGAAAGTAAATAGTAAGGGAGCAAGAAAGGCTTAATGACTGAGCTTACAAGAAGACAGTACTTTTAATGCTGAAGTCAAAGACTCGGAGTCTAAATGGTGGGAAAATTTCCCCAGGGAAGAGGCAGCCCACACAGTCCTGCACTGGATTACTGTTAGTGCTACTTCACTTATTTGGTTGAGATTTCTCATGTGTTTCCTGGACCAGAACCTGACCCTCAGGTCTCATTTACAGTTCAGAGAATTTCAGCTTGGCATTCCTGTGAACATTGTGTAATTGCAATAATTTCAACTCTTGTTATTCCTTCAAGCTTGGATAATTTGTCAATGTGCTAGTTTATTTTATTCACATAGAGACCATCACTAGCAGTGAAGTCTAAAGTAAATACATGGGATATCTAGTTAATCTGTGTGGTTTTTTTCTGCAGGCCTTCTCTCTTTATTGGTTTGTGGAGGTTGCTTTGTTTTACAAACAAATGGAAGTGTATACAAGATGGGTGGAACCTTCAAAGCACCCTGTTCAGTGTGTGAGGGCTCTAGGAGAGTGTCTCTGGAGTCTGAAAATGCCACACAATAGGTACCTCCCCCCATTTCTGAAGTATATTCCCCATCCTCTTGATGGAGTTTCCTAGCCCTGAGGAGTGAGGGACATCTGGGCTGAGCCCTGGTTATTTGTCAGCCAATTCACAATTAGACAAAATGTCTTTCTGTAGAAAGAGTAGAGAAGGAAGGAAGATCATAGAGCCATAGAAAGGGTCTCATCCAGCAGGGGATTGTGGGGCATACAAAACTTCTGTGGGAAAACTGTTGTGCGTTTCACCTCCCTCAGAGTAAAGATCTTTTTTTCTAACATCTAATTTAAATCTCTCCCCTTTAAATGAAATGCCTTGTTCCCCCCTTGTCACTATATGGCCATTGAAAACGTCATTCTCCCTCTTTTTTAATTACCCCCCTTTAACTACTGAAAGACAGCAATGAGGTCTTTCCAGAGCCTTCCCTTTCCCAGGCTGAACAGCCCCAACTCTCTCAGCCTTTCTTTTCAGGAGAGGTGCTCCAACACTGATAATTTTCATGGCCCTCCTCTGGACTTGCTCCAACAGGTCCATGTCTTTCTTGTGCTGCAGATGCCAGAGCTGGATGCAGAACTCCAGGTAGGGTCTCTTGAAGGCAGAGTAGAGGAGCAGGACCACCTCCCTTGACCTGCTGGCCACACTGCTTTGGGTGCAGCTGAAGATGCAGTTGGCCTTCTGGAGTGTGGGCATACCCAAGAGAGACTCCTGTTAGAAAAGGTGGGACACATGTCTGGAAGATCACAGCTATAGATGTGTTGGAACTACTCTTTTAGTATTAGACCTACATCTATTTTTCTACCTTTTGGGACAGAGGAACTTGCAAGTTTTTGACCAATAATTCTCTGTCTCCAACATCCCTGAGTGTTTCCTGAAGATTGTGGACAAACAGCCATATTTTTCCTTGGTGGCAGTCATTCGTTTTTGAAGGAGGCTTCTTCATTTAGGCCTACAAGGACAGTTGCCCTCTGTGATTAGAGAAAAAGGGTGGACTTTATTTAATTAAATGTAAATGCATCTGAAATGCAAACATATGCTATTATAGTAGTCCTTGAGCATTCTGTTATGATCTGTAGATGTTAAGCCAATGTAGGCAAGGGACTGTAGGTGCTGGCTCTACTTACCCTCGAGCAGACATGTAAAATAGCAAATGGACTCTGTCCATAGCAGTGTCTCTCTGTATTAATTAGAGGGGGAGTGAGGCAAGAAGAACAGAAGAGATTTTTTGTATTCTGCTTACAGTGGTGGAAAAGTTTGTAGAGATGGTGATCTGTATTTTATCTTCCTGCTCATGTTGCCTTCCTTCTCACCTCTTAACATCGACATAACTTTTCAGGGTAGGCATGAAGTAAGTCTGTGAACATAAATTTTGATTTTTGTCATTGTAGCTTTGCCTGGAACAGCACATAATCTATTGGCATTTTGGATCTGCAGGAGAAAACCAGAATGTTTCCACCATCAAAGGTCTCTTGGAGTTGTTGAAAGAAGGCTGGAACAGTCCTGGTTTTTGGACTTTCTTTTCTTAAGGTATTTTTACTCCTATCTGATTTCCAAAGAGGAGTCTGATTTTCATTTGACATTGCCCCACCCCTGTGGCATTTTTGACATTGGCCAGAAATGAGAAACCTTGAGTTGGAAAGGTGTCATCAAAACAATGACTAGATATACTTGGAAGAAACGTTTATTATTTGGCCTGCTGCTGCTGAGAGCTGCTAATTACCAAGCAATTATGACACAGACATAATATTTCACTGTCTAAAACTGCCTCTTGGGTTTAATAGCTGTCAGAAAACAAAAAGCAGAAAATTTCTGAGGAGTCCAAAAAGGGCCAAGAGATGTATAAATATTTCCTCAGGGCATCCTTTTCTACCTTGGACTTCAAGGCCAGGAGTTTGGCTATCACTGCCTCCTTAGAAAGCATTCTTGGCTCCAATATCCTGATCCATCTTTTTTCTCCTGGCTTTTCAAATAATCAAATAATAAAAGTAGGGAAGTACATTTTGCATCTGTAACTTCTGTGATCTTTGGATGCTTTAGGAGTCAAAACTCCACATGGATTTGCCACAGCTGAGGGCTGTGTGTTTGACTCAGAAATCCTTTTGCACACAAATTAGAGGGCAACCAGTGCAAAACAATGTGGTTATAATGCATTAGCTAAGCAGGAAGCATGGAGATCTGTCTCTGCTGTGTCAGGAAACAATTTGTCTGTGGAAATGGCATGGCACAGTGCTTGGGAAGACAATGCTGTGAGCAATGTTCAGTAGGCTGGCGGCCTGAGAAGGTCCTACAGGGGCACTGTCAGTGCATCAATAGGCCTGATTTATCACTGTATTATATTAATTCTACTCCAGGGTGACTCCATTCAAGTGACTGAATTTATCATAGGGTAAAGCTGGGGGGAAATAGTGCCTCATTCCTCTTGCTTTTTGCATGATTTTCTTCCACAGAGCCACATCAATACTTTCAGTTCTGTCCTCTTCATGCCCAGCTGTGACAAGGTGGGAGCTGGAAGCTTCTTATTATTGCATAGAGGAGCTGGGATATATTCCTGGTACTGGCAGAAATTTCTGAACCCCAGATTTGCCAACTAATCCTTAAAAATGCTTTCTGGTGAAGACAGACATATGAATCTTACAGTGTGGTTCTCGAGAAGGCACTTTGAAAATGGGATTTACTGTTGAGGTGGAACACCAGAGGCTGTCACACCACTAAGCTGAGAGTAAACAGAGAAGAAAGTCTACATGAGAATGCCATGAAAGTGGATATAAATGAGGGAGGGAGTAAATTCTTGCATCCAAACAGAGTTTAGCATTTGCCTGTAACATGCAGGTGCTTTGCCAGCATGAAAAGCAGAAATGAGAAGTGAAAATCTACATCTCCATGTTCATCTTTCAGCAGGCTTCCAGGCATGCACATTTCGTTCAAAAACACTACCAAGCTGTTTATGATACATCTGTGCCAACTGCAATGTTTTATGTAGTCATTGAAGCCAAATCACTGTGACCTGATGTGACTCAGTTTTCTAAAAGGGTGCATCTTGAGAATTCTCATTTTCTTCAGTTCAAAGTGAAACACTAGGAAAAATGTTGGAATGGATCTGAAAACAGTGCGGCATTCTTATGCAGAGGCAAGACTGCCACTCAGCAAACACCAGAAGAAAATCTGTCTTGGGTGTGTTTTTCAAAATGAGTCTGAAATGTTCATTGGAAAAGTGTCAGGAATATGAGACTTAAATGAACTCATTTACATGCTCTGATTTTGCCTATATCTGTGGTATTGGGAAATGCAATAATAAATTCTAAGTGCTCTGTTCCTGAAATTTTAGTTTACTTTTTTTTTTCTCTGCATGGAAATTTTTTTAGGAGTATATGTGAAGTCTCAATATTTTTTTTCCTCTCTGGTTTTATTTTTTTCCTCCATATTTCTCTTTGTTCTTCTCCATATTTCTCTTAATATAAGTTTTATACCTCTATGTCACTTTTGAACCTGTTAAGGATATGGAGAAAAATTTAGTGAAAACTTTTATCTTCTCTTGGTCTGTTTTTTAAATTTTTTTTGGTCTTTTCTTTTGCTGCTGTTTTTCTTGGGTTATAGAAAAACTCTTCTTTATATATTTAGCTGTTTAGATATGTCCTCATGCATAGATCATGGTTTATTATGCGTTTTATTCTTGTTTCCTGAAATATGCTGAACAAATCAACAGTAGAATTTTCCAAAGTTCTTCAAATTGAGGTCAGATGCTTTCAGGATCATAAATCCTCTGGGTCAGCATAAGATATTTTGATACTTGGAATTTGTCACCATCTTTCTCTTCAGTAGCACTGCCTGGTTTTAGCTTCATCTGAGATTGAATTGAACAGTTAAGCATTGTCAGAATTTATAACTGACAGTTGGATTTATGTGTGATAATACTTACCAGTGATGCTGGGCTGTTATATTTTTTAGAGGTTTCCCCTACAGACACAGATAAAAAAGGCTTGTGTTGTTTTCCCATGCAAGCCATGAAAGTTGTTAATTAAAAAAAAAAAAAAATATAGTGCTTGATGAGAGGCTTCCTTCTAATGAAATTAAATTCAGTATCATAATGGATGAAATAAGGAGGAGGAGATTACCCCAAATGACCTTTGTGTCTGAATCCTTATTTGAAAGGAAAAAAGACTTTTTTGAATGTACTTCCAGATAGTATCTACATTTCTTAGAAACTTGCAGGGCTTTTTGTGGGAAACCCCCAAACTATTTCTATGTGGCTTTGGCCAAAATTATTTGGTTTTCTCTTACCAAATTTCAAAAAGGTTGAATAGTTGGCTTTTCTGAAGGAAAGGCAATACTTTCCATATAGAAAGGTCCCAATTTTTTTAGCATTGCTTTTTTATTTTTTTAATTCCACATTTCTGACAAGCAAAAGAGCACAAACGTGCCAGGAAGTACAGTTCTTATGTCATGAAATTTCAAAGGGAAAACAAGATTTACAGTCTCTGGGTTTTTGCCTGCTGCAGCACTGGTCAGTGCCAATACATCAGGCTCACAATTTGACATAAATACAAACACAGATTAGTGTTTCTTCCACTGCAACATTGCAAATACTATTATGGCTAATTGCCATTGACACCAGTCAGTGAGGAACAGAGGCTGCAGTTGCCTAAACAATCTGTACTATTACTTAGAGGGATCAGCTGCCCTTCTCATACCCCTCTGCTGCAGTGATTGCTGCAGTGTTCATGTTTGTGAAAAGTGTGTCAGATAAGGAAACTTTGCCAACTGAAAACTAATAATATGAAAAAAGGAAAGTTAATGTGGACAGAAGGGAGTGGCATAAACTGAGCTAATGTAATTTGGTTGAAGTCTGAATTGAGATTGCTTTGAAATTGCAGTGCAGTCACGTTGCATGCTTGAGATTAGGCAGTGTTGGTGCCTCAGGGAATTACAGGTGTTCAGTTTTATGGGGCAGCTCTGTTTATAACCAGGCTTGGATGGTATACCTGCTGGGTGATGTGTTTTATGGGCTGTTTCAGCAGGTCAGCAGGAAGGGACAGCCCTGGTCATGAATCTTTCTCCCTGTGAGTGAAGGAGTCTGTGCTGGTCTGTGTTCCCTTTCCTAGACACAAGGAAGGGGTTCTCAGGTGATGGGGTTTTTTCCTATCCTTGTCTCTGTAGACTGTGAGGATACATTTACAGAGTCTGAAGCTGCTTTTCAGAATGTGGGAGTACAGTATTGTTGCTGTTCTGTCTATTTCTTATTTTAAACCAAGGGATTGTGCCTCCTGACTTCCCTAAATCAGGCTTGGAGCCTTCAGTTATGATTGAAATGAAGATGAAGGCTTAAGTGCAGGGATTAGATAGTTAAGATGAGGGTTTAGAAAATACCCATTTTTGCCATGAGATAATTTTGTGATATTTCTGTGAAGAAGGCTCTTCAACAAAAAGTGGATGGAATTCGGCCATAAGGAATACCAGCAGTGAGAATTTGAGATGTTTGGGAAATCAGGAGCAAACTGAAACTGAGGTCTTAGAAATGGTGGTATTTTTTTTTCTGGTGCCAAAAAGCAAGCCAAGTTATTTTGTCCTGAACAATCTGTAGATTTAATCTCTCTTGAAGTGCCCAAGGGGTTCTCTGACAGAGTTTTGGAATCTGTGGTTCTCCTTGGTGCTGTGTTTTACAGTTTCATAACAAAACACTGAAGCTAATTTCTGTAATGGATAAAGTGGAGTTCAGTATATATTTGATCTCTTTCAATAACTAGAAACCTTAACCATTTTGTAAACAAAGACTCAGCCCAGTGTGAATATGCCTAAAAAAAGAGAAATTTTATTGGATTGTGGAAGTAGTGTATCTTGTATCTTCTTCACTTATTAAAACATAAGGCCTTAATTTCAGAGTTAGGAATAAGAAAGATGACAAAGATTAGCACTAGATTGGAAACTATGAAGCCTGTGCCTAACTCCAGTGAAAACAGTTATGGCTGAGTCATTTTGATGGAAGCATGTACGGCCAATAAATTCAATGAATAGATATATGTAAACCCACGGAGGCAATGATTACATGAGGAAACTTAAGAACAATATTTTAAGATGTAGAAAGTTTTTTCATTTGCCATGACAATGTCTACTATTGTATAGATTTCCTTTCTCTTTCCCACACTCTAGGAAAAGTTGAGGCCAGAAACAGCTTAGAGACTGAACATGGTGTTACTTTAAAATCCAGCCATTCTTGTGCACATCTGCCAGTAGTGGACGTTGACCTTTTCTCTCCTGCTGTGGGGAGACGTCATTCAGCTCAGGAAATATCAGAGAAGTGACACAGCTCTGGCTTAGCACAACAGCGACCCTAAAAAATGTGGCCTTGAAAATCTTATTGTGCTGGCAAGCCAGGATCTCTGAGCATTCCCACTGCCTACAGTCCTTGGTGTGGTTGGCAAAGGTAGTGACGGTTTAATCTTTGCCCTTCTCCTTTAGCTGTAGATGTGACTAACAGTGGGAAAAGCTAATGAGCAGATGAACAGCAGATACTTTGAACTTTCAATATTTATGAGATATTTAGGTAAAGTGAAGTAGGGCAAAATTTTGTATAGAGAGGCAATGCCTTTTACTAGGCAAAATGATAGAACTGGAAAGAAACAGCAACTCTCACTTGATGAAAGGTTGTCACTTTTCCCAACTTTTACATCAGTTGTTCCAGTGATGTCTAAAGCCAGGTAAAATCACTGGTGTTTTGTTAACATTATTTATTTATTAAGTTCAATGACAGAAGACAAAATAATGTAACCATCTGCTTTGTGTGGATGTTGCAGTGAGAAGCGATCATGAGGAATATACTCATCTGTAAACTGATACTGTGTTTTAATTTGTGTATCTATCATAAAAATTATTTAGACAGAACATCAAAAATTTGGGACATATTAGGAATATGTGTCCTCAAATGTATATTCAGGTGAGGATGAAACATATTAACAGTGTGATGTTTGTGTCAGGTTACCCTTATTTTGCAAACTACCTGAAGTTATGTGTCTCACCCCATCACTACCATGTGCCATCATAGAAATCCATTTTCTCTGAAGTGTTAAGTTCACTGCTATTCAGGAAAATGTTTCTTTGAATTCCCTTTTTTCTGCTTTTAATAAATCTTGGTTTTGGCTACGATCACTCTTGCCTAGGTAATTTTACAGAAATGCCTGTACAATGCTGAGAAGCTAATCAGCTTTATGAAGAAGACCTTCAGACTTTCCAGAACTTGAAAGTCCCTCTCAGTGCCAATCATTAGACAGGAAGAGGTTATTCTGTTATATTTTAGTAAATTTTGTCTGCCATCAGGCTCCAGTGAACAAACAAAAACCATACAGAATCTTGAAGATTAAAAGAAGGCTAAAAATTGGTGTTGGTGGGTGGCCATGTAATATTTAAAAAAAGATGAAAACAGTTTAATTTATGCTTGGCTCTTGCATTACATGAGGAATGCCATCCCTTAGCCATTGTGTCATTTGGAGCATTAGTCACAAAAGGAGCTATGTTATTTGCTGATGATATCTGCATATGGGAAATCCTCAGAGTATATGTTACGATACATCCATGGCTGGCTGGATTCTTGTGAGCTGTCTGGGACAACCAGAGTGTGTTATATGGGCAGTTCTCTATCTGCACTAAGGTAATTTTGGCCTGTGTAAAAAGCTGTCAGACATGCTGGACTCCTGTGTTGCAGGTGGTGTTTCAAATACTGCAGTACCTGGATGGCAAAGTCCTTAGAAGTGATTCAGTGGGTTAAACCCAGAAATCTGTGTTTGCCAAGTATTATCTGTGTCGCAGATAAATTCTTTCAGCAGTTCTTCTAAGACAGCTTATTTAAACATAAGGCCTTAACTTGAGAGTTAGGAATAAGAAAGATGACAAAGAATAGCACTGAATTGGAAACTATGAAGCCTGTGCTTGACTCCAGTGAAAATAGTTATGGCTGATTAATTTTGATGAGAGCATGTACAGTGTTAAGACAGTGGCTAAGACAGAAATGAATGGCTTCAGAAAATGAATTAAAAAGAATTCTTACTCCTATTAGAAAAAACCCCATTATATCTGATTTCCTATCTGTAAAACATTCTTGGAATAAACACAGCTGTTTAATATCACGAGGTAGGAAACCAATGTCTTCTTCATGTTTTCTGTTCTCCTTGCATAGTAGCTCATAGGCATTTTCCACTAAGCCAGATTGCATAGTGTGCTTGAAGATGAAGTTTAAAGTATCTGTTCCAATGGCTACTTTCAGCCTGTTTGACAGGCTGTTTGACACTTGTACAGGACAAAATGCACAGCATAATTTCTGGCTGATCTTTCAGCAGTAAAAACCTAACATCAAATTCATAACTCTATTAACACTTTAATTACTTTGTGACCTCATCCTACTAGGACCAGGTTGTGTTCAGGCAGGGAACATGATGCATTCATCGTAGGATACATTGGCAACCTGATATCCACATGTAATTGGATGTGCGATATATGTGAGCTAGAATCGTGTATGTGAATGCCACATTTAGGGAGAAGCACATTTCCTAAAACATGAGAAAATGAGAAGCTAACCTCAATTATTTTCTTCTATATATGTACATGGACATAGTCACATACTGAACTGAACTTAAATAAACAAATAAGACTTAATTTGTACTTGGTAGAAAGTTCCAGCCTCTTTTCAGTGAAAACTTTGCCATTAGGTCTTAATGCATAATTAATTTTTCCCTTTACTTTCTGAACTAAAAAAAAATTAGAAAGTATTTCAGATTGACTCATAGTGAAAAAATTTGTTTATCTCACTGTAATGAAAAATCCAAATGTAATGCAGATAAAACATTGTTTCTGCTTACATTAAACATTTTCTACACCAAAATACTTTATTTCATATACTTGTGGGATTTTTAATTCTCCTTAGTTTTAAGTACATTTTAAAATAAAACAATTGTTTTTAAAAGTCAAACCATTAAAAACAAACAAATAAATATTTTCAAGGCTTTTATGTAGCTCTCTGCTATCATCCTAGCTACATTTTATAGCAAATAATCTACTAAGTGGTTTTTTTTAATGTTGATTTCTAAATGATTCCTTTAGCTGTCCCGGTCATTTTCTGATGGCTGCTTGCCATGGGGTGATGTGTTTCGCAAAGTTTTCAAAGAATTGTGGTGCATACAGTTTGTGCACCTGAAAAATAAATATGGATAAATACATTTGAAGGCCCTTCCTTATCTGTGGTTGGTGCAGGCTGCAGATTAGGCTTGTCTTAATCTTAAACATCTTTAATTTCCACAGGGTAAGTGAACCTTCAGGCTTTGTTTTTTGTGCTTGGAAGAGAATCAGACTAACACTGCATTATCTAATTCTTCATCTCCTCTAAATTTCAGGTCTCCATTTAGTTGATTTTGGAAAGCATGAAGTGTTTGAGAGGATTAGAGACAGCAGAAGAAGAGGAATTCAGAGTATGTATTGAGTAAGGGATGTTGACTGTGGAGGGAGATTTTGGAGCTTGTTGTGTTTATGGACAACTACATTGCAGAGTTCATTTGAATGCTCTGGGGTTCATAAACTCGTGTGGCCTGGAAGGCAGGGCCCATTGGAAGGAGTCAGAATTTCAGTGCAAATGATTTACCCAGCTGCTAAGATAACACCTAAAGAGTTAGTGGTAAGATAATTTTTTTTAAAAGGTCTAATTTAAATTGACAAACACACTGGAAACTGCAGATGGGCTCAAGCTGAAAAGTAGAGTGTGTGAAGCCTTTCCAAGCTCAGGCAGGTTGGAATCCAAACCTTCTCCTACTGCTCTGGCTTTTGGTTGCTTTTAAATTCCTCTTGGGTTCTTTTTTATGTCTTTTGTAAACCTAAGATGTTGGGAATATCTGGTTGCAAGTGATTTACAATTGTTTGGGTGGATATGTAATGAGAATTCACTTTTTCTCAGGTGGAGCCCTGATTCCTGAGCTCAGTGTCCATTGATGCCTAAAAGTTTGCTGACTAGCTCCCAGCTCCAGGTAGGACTAGTTCAGTTCTATTAAATTTCCAGCATCCAAAGTACATGAATTTTCAAAAGCTTTGCTTCCATCATTTCACTGTGGGGCTGGTCTGCTCTCAGCCCCAGTGTGATGGCTTGCAGTGAAGAGGCCTCAACAGTTGCTCTATGTATTTTTGGACAGTGTAGAAATATTATTATTAGATACATATAATGCCATTCAACTCTTCATGCTACAGAATTGACAATTATCTGAGTGCTGCTTTTCTTCTTGAAGCAGTAACTAAAATTTGGACCAGTAGCCAGGAAGTCTGCAATTGATGGAGTGACAAATACAAAAGCCTGTTTTGATTTCAGCATTCCTCATTTGACAAGTGTTTACCTAGACAGTGTGTATCAAAATGAATTGTCATTTTTTGCTACCCCAAGTATTTGATGTGTCAAAACTCCTGTGAAAATAGATAAACAAAATCTGAAATTTCCAGATGGACAGATGTACTGCAAGCAATCTACACATGATTCAAGTTTGAGAATGATTTGAATCACTTGTTGCAATGCAAGCTCATGTCTTAAAATATTAAGACTTTTATCACGGAAGACTTGCTGTAATAGTGAAAACAATCTTAGTTTCTATTCAAATAGGTTATGTGTTTTGATTTTGGTGGATCTGATTTTATGTAATTCTCCACATTTTCTTAGATGTCCTGCCAAAAGAAAGCAGTGGAAAATATTCCCCAATGAGCCCAACACAGGCAGATAGACCAAAACTGTCCTTGGCAGTGGAGGTCTGCTCTATTCCTGTTCTGGTGAAATTTTGAAGATTGCTGTTGAATATATTTCCTGTGACTTACTTTGTAGACTTATAACTTTCTGTGATGACTACATTGAGAAGCAGACTGAATGCCCAAAGCTTGATTTTTCGGAGAAAATTATATGTGTCCTCTACTAGTCTTTGATATTTTACATACTTCAAAGTGCAATCTGAAGTTAAGTTATATAGTTGTGGTTTGAGAGATGTGGTTTGCAGATATTTAAAATCTCATGTGTGGACCTTAAAAGTATTATAGATACCTGAAAGAGAAAGTGCAATTAATTCCTGAATCTTTTTTTTTCCTCCCTCCTTCATTCATATCCAACTCTGTATGTCACGTGTGCCTACCAGGTAGAGATGCAGAAATGCACTGATAATGTGTAAGTTCCATATTAGCTTTTTCTGAGTGAGCCATACAAGCTCTGTAACTCTGCTCATTACCTGGAATGGGCAAGCTATTTTTTGTGTAGACTAGAGAGGAAGTTTATATCAAGATGACAATTTTAACTGAGGTCCGAAAGGCAGAGGCTCAAGCACTGAGATTCTGATACTAGTAATGAAATTTCAACAGCTTGCATAATTTTGTGTATTACTGATGAAAAGTTCATACAAACAGCTTCTTGAATTTTAGAGAAAATCTTCCCTGTTTCTTTCTGAGCTCAATTCTGAAATTTCCTACAGTAATGTCAATTTTATATAGCTTTCTTTGCTGAATTTGGTCCTCAGATGTAGAGTATAAAGAAAGACTCATATTCCATGTGAAAGGGAAGAAAACTACATTGCACTGGAGCCTCAATCCATATCTCATCTCTTATCTTCATACAACAAGAGTTACTACCCCTCCAGTAAAGGAAAGCTGAAATATCCCCATATCTGTCAAAATGAATAGCAGAAATTAAGAAGAAATAATTTTCGGACACCATACTCACAGACACTTATTTCCTGAAAATGCAATTTTGACGCTGAATTCATTGTTCTATCTTGCATAGTTACAGAAATTATTAGTGGTCATAAATGATTCATTCCTTTTAAAAGTCCACTGACTCAGTGACAGCTGGGAACAGTTTGTTCCTCAGGTCCACCACAGATAACAAAAAAAATCTTCAGCATTTTTAAACTTTGTAACATTTGTGACAACAATATCTTAAAAAATTTTACTCACGCAGCATTTTGTGTGGTGTGGGACTTTGAGACAGAGGAGAAAAAAGTACATTGTGTAGTGTATTATTCCTTTTTAAACATAGCCTAAATTATATGTGTCTAAGTTAACACCTATTTTCATCTATGCTTTCTAAATGTGACCTTTTTGTTTTATTTAATATTCATGTTTTAAACAGAAGGTGGGAGGAAGAAAGAAGGAAACAATGGACTGAAAAAATGTAATTTCCACTGTAAAAAGAGAGTGGTGTTTGATACTAGCTGGTGCTACACAGATTTAGTGCATATTTCCACATTTTCTTTAGTGTAGGTCTTATGAATCTTATTATATACAGTGCAAAAAAACCCTTAACATATTAAGCAATGTCTTGCATTTATATAAATCACTACAGCTTTGCATTCTGTGTAGGGGAACTAAGTATATTGGGGAGTTGGAATAGGATCTCTAAGGTCCCTTCCCACCCAAACAATTCTATGATTCTCTGTTTCTGTGTGCTATATTACACAGGTATCAATTTTTGTGTGTGAGTATCTTGGTATCTATTGATGAAAATCTGCATCTTAGATACATTTAATAATTTTATGTGGACATTGAACAGGGGAAGGGTTTTAGTGGACCATTATTTGCAGTCTTCTGCACTGGGGATGAACTGCATCATGTACTCCCATCCCTAACCTCATTATCTTTCATCATTAGCCAATGATTACTTTTTGCTCCTGCACTTCTTTCAAGAAGCTCTTTCAAGGCTTTGTGCAGCTGATTGTAAGGAAACTTGTTCTTTTTTTCCTTTCCTAAATTAATTCAGGCCACTTTATTTCCCTCCTAACATAACCCTGCAGTTCTCCAGTTCTTACCTCATGCTAACACAATTCATAGAGAGCAGCCACATTTCATCTGCGCTCCCATTTTTGTCTGTCCTCCCAAAGTAGACTCTCAGTTCCCTAACAATGATGACTGGACCTTCCTTCCACCTGTCCTGGTCTGAGTTCATCTTTGTAACACAGAGCACTGTCTTCAGTTTGCTGTTATCTTTTATAATGACATTAATACATCCCAATTTCTATTGGAAATACTTTGCTTTTGCCATGGGCTAGTATCACATTGTACTTATCACTCTGGTGACTCACTGTAATCTCGTGATTAAATTCTATGCCCAGGTCTTCTGCTGGATCTTTCATTTCCAACTGACCAGAACATTTTTTGTAATGGTACTTATTAGTCACAGTACATTTAGTGAAGAAATATGTTGGCTATCATATTCAGGAATAAGTAGATCCTACCATATTTGGTAACATATTTTTTCCAATATGTCTCAGAAATTTATGTGTCCACACAATGATACATTTGCTGATAGCCATTTTCCTTCCAACAAAATATTAATGAGGCCCTCATCCTGGTTCAGATTTGATCCATGTGAGGCAATGGTAAACTTCTGACCCTAATTCATCTTAAAGTCCTTCATTCAAATTGATTTTGACCTTAAAAGCTATGATTTTGTCCACGTTACTACAGATTTTTATTTGCAGAAATGTTCTTTATTAAACTATGGCAGTATTCTACTCCTGATTTTGTTTCTAGCTTTCAGAAGATTATCATATATTTCAAGATCCACTTTCCAGTAATGAATGTTAGTCCACCAAGTCTTGTTATGGCTTTACTGTATAATTTCAGGTCCTCCCCTGTTGGTTTCACTTCCTCTGGTTTGTAACTTTGCCACCTTTCATTGGTTTCCAAATGGCAAAGTTGTCTCTGTGTTACCTCACCCATTTCAACCCAATTCTTTATAATCCTTTCAGTAACTGGACTGTCTCCATGACTACTCCTATATTCTCTGCTTATATTTTTCTTTTTGCTGCTTCTGCTGATATTTTGTTTTTCTTTTTACTGAACCCTTTCAATCTTTTGCCTGTGTAGCAAAGTGGGATTTGGAGAGTTGAACATGACTTTTTTCCAGTTTTCTTCCTTGGGTCTCAGCTTCTGAATGGTGATGCTAGTTTGAATCTTACAAAATCAGTCCTTCAAGAACTCTGGTAGAGGCTGTTTCATGTGGTCATTTTCTCCAAATGCTACCTGGTATATTTATTTTATTATATTATTTCATTTAATGTATGTGTCAGACCTGAATCATAACACGAATTGGTTCTTTCTTTCCCTGTGGCAAGAGGTTAGAATATTTGTAGAAATATTGTCCTTTACTGTAAAGGGATGTAAACAATTTATTCCCCCCGTTCAAGAAACAGCCCCTGAAGAGAGTGTACAAAGTCCAGAATCTTGATTTGGCAGCAGATTTATTCAATGTAAATCTCATGTAAGCCACAAAGCCATTTTGGCTGCCACTTCTCAGAAAGCTGCTTGTGGATGTAGTGTATCCACTGACAAATCTCCTTCCTGTCATCCTGATCCAAAGAAATGTCCCTATGGAAATACCTCTAGAGAGACACATGATCTTAAATTGGCAATCCTTTTTTTCTTTGGATGCCTGGCTTTTTGCCAGGAAAGGCCATTTCTTGATTAATCTGAAGGCAGTATGTATTTGTCCTATTTCTGATTTCTTCAGATGCCTCTCACTGCTCATTCCAGCTGACTGGACAGCTGGCTTATTCTGGACAGAGCCAGGTAATGCTTCTTTGTGGAGCAGGTGTCATTGAACACAATCAGTACATTCCATTAAGTCTGCCAGATATCTCTGACTTAATGGAATGTAATTTTCTGTTTCATTTAAGGGGCTTGGGAATGTATAGGGGATCCACCAATGTAAGAATACATTTGAATAGAAATACAGTGATGTTTAGTTTCATCCCCTAAGTCCAGTCAAGTCTCCAGACAACTCTAAAATCACAACTATTTGGTCGTCAGCCTTCCAATTAATTATTGCAGTAAGTGTTACTGGCTGCAGTAGATGCTACATCTCTCCCAATGTTTAGCAGTGGGTCATCATGTTTTAGAAGAATTCTGTAATAGAAGATTCTGGCACTTCATGATCACTTTTTACCCTCTGTCTTTAATGACTGGTTCACTCATACAAAACTTGTGCTTTGGAAGTGCAACTATTATCACAAAACTCAGAGATTATATTTCCTTATGTGAAAATTGCCCGAGCAGATGTAAGCTGAGAGTTTATATTGTGGATGAAATTTGCACACATTTTCACTTCTTATAAATTTGAAAGCTTTGACATCCAGAACACTGGAGAACAAAAAATTCCTCTTGTACCTCTTTCTGTGGGAAGAAAAAAGAAAAAGAAGAAAAAAGCAAAAAAAAAAGAAAAAAAAAAAAAAAAGAGGGGATGGAACATTTTCCACTGGTTTATTTTCTGTTTTGTTCCCATCTACTTACACTCAGACATTTTCATGTGGCACTTTGGCATATACAGGTGCATAATTCATGCTGATTCTTTTGTCTGCTTGAAACAGACTTTTGTCTTTGGAAAATTTGGCCCTATCTATTCATGGACATTTTTGACAGCTCTATGTATTTTTTTTTTCCCCGTTGTTTCAATAACCTCTTGGTTGGCCAAAGGGACACTGTGTTGACACTGCATTGGCCAAAAAACCTCCTGCAGTTTCAATTGGCAGGGTTATTTTCCAATTCCTTCTCTTGATTACTGGGACATGCAGCTAACTTTATGCAGCTTCTTTGTTTCAGCCAAAAGATGGGAACATTTTGTGGAGAGAGAAAAGTGTGACCTCTTTACATTCTGTTTATTTTACATTTGAGGTGTCCTTGAGGGAGGATGTTCTACATCACTTCATAGTTTTAATAAGGAAGCTGTCAGATTTTATTTAACTGAGCATTATTAAGTGAAAGGATACAAATACTTCAGTCCAAACATCTTTATACATTTTTTCCAGCTTCACCACATCAGTTTTCAGAATCTGTAAATGTAACACACTTTAATGACACATAATGGGATCATAATGTGATGTAATGAAAAGCTTGTTAGTCTTCAGCACAAGTAAATAAAAGAAAGCAACTCAAAAACCTTGAATTTAATTTTGTTTTTTACTTGCATGTTTTTCTTTGCATATCTTAACATCTACTGCGTATTCCTCTCTTGCCCACTCCTATTTTTTCAGTGCTGCTTTTCCTGTACTCTGTGAGCTTGGAAATAAATAGGTAAAGGAGAGAGGAGGTAAACTGGGAAAAAAGAGTTCCTGTCTCATATTTACCACTTGCAAAAGTGGAGACTGGCCCCTTTCCGATACAGTGTTTAATTTATTTTTTTATCTGCTTTCATAGTAATTTTTCTTAATAGCTTATTCCCTCCAGCTGAAACACTGAATGCAACAACTTCAATGCTCAGAAAAATCACTTGGCCCTGAGAAATGACCAATTACTTGTTTAAACTAGGACAGGCAGATCATACTGGGGCCAATCCATTGCCATAATAATGAATTTTGGCTGATTAGACTTTTGGGGTTTTTCTTTGTGTATATATTTTTGCAGCTATATCTGCATCTATATTTCATTAAAAGCTCAACACCCTCATTCTTGTCTTGTTTCTCTTACCTTCCAGAAGATCTGCTTGCTTCACATTTTGGTCCCTAAATCTTGTAAAAATTGTCTCAGCATGACATAAATCTCACACATATAAAGTGTTCCTGTTAATGTTCAAAAAACAAAATGCAGTTACACGAGTCAAAGGTGGCTATCTAGATACTTGTAGAGTAATGAATAAACTACACTACTTTGGTACAGGAAGTTTATTTTACCTACAAGAAGGGCAATGTGAATGTTAACTAAATTCTAGGATTGCTGAAGACCACTCATTCTCATTCATAAAAAAAATTACCTTTCATTCAATATCAAGCAGCTGAAATTGTTGACAGTAGATCCCTTTTAAGGTCAAAACAATGTATCTTTCTTGTCTCCTAGTTTTTAATGATGTCTGGGATTTCAAAAGAACCTATGGGATTTAGCAACAATTTCCCTTTAAAGGGCACTTGGATTTGAAAGTCAAACTCTTCTAGGTTCTTTCAAAAATACAAGCTGTTATTAATAAACTATCATCCAATGCCTGTAACATTACATCAGACTTTAGGTTTTTTTTAAGTCCAGGAGACCATATGGGTAGTTTATTCTCAACTACTTCTAGGAACTTCTAGTTATCTTACCAAATATTTAAGAAAATTTGTTTAAGAGTGCGAGATCACTGGTAATTTGTTGTTCATTTGAGGAATTCAGGCAAAGAGGGAGCACTCATTATTTACAGAACTGCTTTAATGAACTACTGAGCACTGTAATGATAATCTGGGAAGGTGTTCTTATAAAGAGAGATTACATTGGTTTTAATTTAACTATTTCCTCATATCTAAATTATTTGAAAGAAAAGACTTACATCATAAGTAAATTGGAGTAATTTTATAATAATATTTTTCATGAGTAACTGGGAAATCATGATAGCTTGTGGAGATATTCAAAGACATCTTCCTAATGGTAATGTGCTAATATGAGATGTGCTAGTATGAAACCATTATGAAATCCTATTTTACACCCTTCATATCACTTTTCTATGGGAAACTGCTTTTACCAGGATGTGTCTAGATTTATTGTGGAGAAAAAGTGAAAGTGTTAAAAAAAATCTGTCAAATAACTTTGCAGTTAAAACATGATTGACACAGTTTCAGGACTAATTCTTCAAGTGTATGCTTTGCACTTAGAGGGATGATTCTTGAAATAGTAATCTTTAAATTAAAGAGAAAAAAATATGCATTATTAGATTTCTTAGGTTAGGTCTCATGGACAGCAGTTGTGAATTCAGATCTCTTTCTGTATGATATTACTGTGATTGAGGCAATCACATTGTTGAGACAGGTCCTGCAAATGTTTCCTCACTGTGATTGCTACCAAATCGTAGCTGTCTGCTGCCTCCTAGAATAAACATATGGCAGGAAAGCTGCTGGTGGAAATTTTGTTTTATATTCAGTGTAACAGGGTAACAATGGTAACAGTTGCCACTGTTCAAAGGGAAAAGACTTATTCAAAACAAAACCTTAACCTGGCAACCTGTCAGAGTGAGACAAGCAGTGATGCCAGTCAAAACAGCAAAGGCTGTACTGTTCCTCCTCCCTCGGTCTTTCTCCTACTATGAAAGGCTGTATTATGTTTACAGTGTTTATTTTATCTCTGAACCTTTTGCTGATGCAGTTCTCCAGTGCTTTTTTGTAGTCAGTCCCTGCTTAGGTGGAATGCTTGAAGAAGTTGTCAGTCTGTTCTGTCTGTTGCTGTCGTGCCTGTGCTGCCCTTCAGTGCTAAAGTTTTACTGTGTGTCACACAAAGCTTCTGCCTTGACTGGAGCTGGAGAAGCTGCTCCAAGAAGGGTGGGATGGAGCTGTACTGTGTTTGGAATAGGTAAGAGAAGGAGCTGTGACAGCCAACAGCTGCAGGGGAAACTCTGGCAAGGCATCCAACAACATCTGGCAGCATCTGGTGATGCATCTGACAAAACCCCTCTCATCCCCTCTGTCACACGTGGACAGAGGGAGGTTTGGTTGGGTCAGGGTGGGCCTGCACGCCAGGGAGCTCAGCTCTTGACTGAGGCTGTTACAGTCCAATTTGGGCCCTCAGATCCTGCTCTGTGGCAGAAGGAAGAGGAGCCAGGTGCCACCCTGGGGCACCCCAGCTTTGAGGTGGAGAAGCAGCTGGCCACTGCTAGAACTCTGCAGCCTAAGCTTAGAGCAGCAACATGAAAATTAAACTTATCAATACCTCTTGTGTGGAAGGTCAGTCACCTTACAATGATACTTTCTGTGCATAGATTAGATAATGCCTTTACTGCCAAGGAGATCCTAAAGTGGAGAAGTCAGCTGCTGTCAATCACCTGAACAGCATTCTGCACTTCAGCAGTGACTGTAGCCCAGAACAGATTAAAAAGAGATGAGCATAAGTCAAATTATCAGTCATTAACTCTTGGAAAATAAGGTCTTCCATGTTGGTAAGAGAAATAAACAAACGAATTTCCCAAAAAAAGAATCACAGATACTATCTGCATTCATTGGAGCCAATAGTTCCCAAATAACCTTCTTAAGCCAGGAAGAAACTTAGCCAAAGTGCACCCAAAGGCCTGACCTTTGCCCAGCACCTCCCATACCTTGGTGAGTGACTTTGGCCAGGAATGAAGCAGAGAAACATTGGCATTTCCTCTGTCAAAATATTATTCTTCCCCCATGGATGTAGACAGTCTTTTCAAAATATATTCAATTTTTATCTGCAAAACAACAAGAAAATTTCCTCACAAGAGGAAACTTTAAAATCAGCTACTCAGAAAAACAGCTTATTTGAACCAGACTATTTACAAATCCAAACAAATATGCTTGGCCAAAATACCAAAATGGAGGCAAATAAATATTTCTCCTGCAACTGCAGGGTTTTAGATTTAATATCCTTATGCCTCATTTGGTGAATTTTGTGGTTTCTTTTGCTGCTGCTGTTATCTTCTTGCCCAATGTATTTGCTTGTTAGGGACTTGACCATAAATTTGCATGGCCTGTGGAGTGGAAGGGCAGTAGGAAGACGCTACTTTTAACCATAGGTGTGGCAGAGAGGGAAATATAGTAGAAAAGTTAGTGTGACACCTCCCTGAAGTACAAGCACAGCTTTGTGTGGAGCTCTCTCTGTTAAGACGTCAGGGAATTGACCACTGGTGCAAGACTACTGTCCAAAGTTCTCCACAGCTGTCTTCTGATAAAAGCATTTCCCACTTTTCACTTCATAGACAAAGGCCAGGTTCTGATGCCCCCTGATAATACAGACCAAGAAAAATGTCAAGCCATTGCAGCTGTACCAGTTCTTACCAGGAAAGTGTTGGTCATGAGTATTTGATGTGTCAGACAAAGACTGTGAGTGAAAGAGACTATTTGCTGGAGAGCCAGCATCTCCCTCCCCCTATTCTCATTGCAGTCATTTTACTTACTCATTTTCAGCTGAATATTTTTATTTGGAGCAAGTAATGCTGTGGTTACTTTCCCTATCAGCCCTCATGCACCCACTCTAGGAGGGCCTGTCTCCTTGCTATAAAGACTTTTTTCTAACATCTAATCTAAGTCTTCTCTCACACATGAAGCTAATTATTTCTTGCCATCCTTTGATGGAAACAGGATATGTGATGAATTTAGAATTTTTAAAGTCAACATTGCCTGATGTTTATAATTCTGTCTTCAGTCTTCTGTTTTTTCCTGATAGGTCACATTTTATAATTTTCCCCTTGTTCTTTGTTCTCCTCAGGACTCTCCAGTTTACCACATCTTTCTTAAAATTGAGAGACCAAAATAGATGTAGCAGTGGCTTTACCAGTCATTAGTAGAGTGGATAATTTCCTTCCATGTTTTATGTAGAGCTTTATTTTTAATAAACACAGAATTATATTATTCTGTTTTGAAACGTTCATCTACAGTTGGCTCATATTCAGTCTGTGATCCAACTTGCCCAGTTGTTTCTTTTCCAACCTTCCCTTTTCAGTACTGTATATTTGAGTTTTTCTTTTATTGCAGAACTTTGAACTTCATAAAAATTCATCTAAGTGATTTCATTCCCCTTTCCCCACTAATTTATCACGCTTACTTTGAGTCTTCTCTTTCAAATTGCTTTCAGTCTCTTCTACTTCTCTTTGCCCAAGTTTTAGGACTATTTCCTGTTCCACCAAGTTATTAATGACTCCAACTGTTCTGAGGCCTTCTCAAGCATAATCTAGTTTGAAAATGAGACATTGGCCTTCAATTTTTTCCATAGAGTTGCTGTATACTTAAATTATAGCAATAATATCTAGATAATGTTCCACTAGCTCACTTATTGAAGAAATTTTTTTGAGAGAATATATATATATATATATATATATATATATATATATATATATTTCTCTAAATTTATCCTTTCTTTTTTTTTCTCCTGGAATATAATTATTCTAAAATATTTAAAAATTGTTCTTTGCATTTCACTCATTTTGTTTCTAATCATCTTGGATCAAATTCTTCAGCTGGTGGTTAATTAAGTTCAGCTATAACACCAATCCTTTTCTGGTGAATAAGATTCCTGGTTGGTGTTTGTTCTTTACACTTTGATGAGCCAAGGGAACACTTTGTACAAAATTAAGTGTGTTGCTTCTAAAAGTACATGCCTGCCTATCACATTCTCTTTCCTGTTCTCTCTCAGTTAGGACTATACAATTTTCTATGGTTTACAATATTTTTAATTGCATTTCTTTCATGTGATGTTTTTTGCTGCTTACTTTCTTTTCCTTCAAGCCTAGCATTTGAACTACTTATTTTTAAAATGGCCACTGTAGATTTAAATGTTTAAATTTTCATATTTATCAAAATAGACTCTGGATTTTCCTTGAATATGGGTGAACTTAAAATGCTTCAGTTTTTTAAAATTGTCCATTTTATTTGTCTATCTAATTTTATTTAGTCACCTTGGATAATGTGGAACCCATATTGTATTTCTGACCTAGCATCAGTAAAGTTTCAGATTTTAGTAAAGTTCCACAAGTAAAGTGCAATATTAAAATATGTCTGATATAAAGGATTATATATAGTGCTAATTTTCATAAATATTATTTTCCCTGGCTCCACTGAATCTTCCTTATAAAGAACCATTGACTTCAACAGCACTGCAGTATTATCTAGTTATGTAGATAGATACATCTAGTAATTTTTTGTGGTGATTTTGTAGAGCAAGACATTACTGTGTAAGATGGGATGAGACTGTTAATATAAATACAATAATGCACAGATAACATAATGCATAATACTTTTCAGGTCCTAATTTTAATAAAGATTTTCTGAGTCATTGAAAAATACTTCCACTTGCTAACTCAGTGCAAATACCCTTGGACATTAGACAATGCTCTCTCTTGGGTAATTTTTTTTTTTCAATATTATGTCTTCAAATAAGATTTAATGAGAACTTTTGCACTACAGTGAGACCAAAGCCAATGTCTAGAATGTGTTTTATTTTTTTGTTGAACACTGGCTTTTAAGAACTGCTGCCTTTTATTAATGATATTAATGATAATAGCCTTCCTCAGGGATCAAAGTGGCACCAGTGCTGTCTGATATCTTTGTTGGTGACAAAGCAACAGCAAGACTGAGGATGGCATGAAGCTGTTGGTGCAGTTGACATGTTGGAGGACAGGTTTTCATCTCCCTTGTGAAGACAGGCTGAGAGAGCTGGGGATGTTCAGCCTGGAGAAGAGAAGGCTCCAGGGAGAACTTTTTGTGCCTTCCAGTACCTAAGGGGGCTATAAGGGAACAGGAGAGGGGCCATTAACAATGGAATGATAAGAAAACAGGGAATGGCATCAGACGTGATAAAGAGAGTAGGTAGGCAATGTTTAGGCTGGGTTTGAGGAAGAAATTCTCTGCTGTGAGGGTGGTGAGGCACTGGCACAGGTCACACAGAGAAGCTGTGGCTGCCCTATCCCTGGCAGTGTTGAAGCCCAGGCTGCATGGGGCTTGGAGCAACCTGGTCAAATAGAAAGTGTTGGAATGGGGTCATCTTTAAGGTCCCTTCTAACCCAAACCATTCTGTGATTCTATGATGCTATATGATAGGAAATAGAAGTCAGTCAGTTAGTTGAAAGTAATCTGTTGCAGCAGACATTAAAAATCATGAATCAGATTAATCTCAGTATCAATTTCTTTGTCCAAACAAGCAAATTGTTATTATTTGGTTTTAACTGCATTCTGGTTTCAAATTTTTTAAAAACCATTTTCTTAATTTTGTGAAGCTTTTTTTTCCAGTTGAGCCAACTTGAGATTTAGTTATTTCATTTGAAATTAAATTTTCTGTTCTTTAGGATTCTTAAGACCTGGAAATTGAAGGAAACACCAAAATTGTTGTAAACTATTCAATAATTTCTTCCATTATTATCTTATTTTTAAGATCTTGATAGGAAGTGCTTGTATTTTCTGAAATTAATACCTGTTTGGTCTCTGTGTTTTACTTCTGTGTGTGCCACTTAGTTTCTGTTTGATTCTGAACAGTCGTTATGTCTCTTGAGTATAAAAACCTCTAGGCAAAATCAAACAAATTGCATTTATGAGTTATAACAAATATTGCACAAATAATAGGGGATAAGGGCTCACATCAGTTTAAAATATCATATATTTCTAATGTCACATAGTTTAAAAATTATTCTTGTTTTCATATTTAATATGTATTGAATTGATTGAAATCTCTGTTTTCTAGCAAAATAGTTTTATGTAGCTGTGTTGCAGGTTATCTGTACTATGAACCTGATTCACTAGATGTACTAGAATGGGACAAAAGCATTTGAATAGCTAATATTAAAAGCTTCTTTGTGTCATGGTTTCTAAAGTAACTGCAATCCAAATCAGGCTGCAATCCAAATTAAAGACTCCTACTTTCTTGCAAAATTTCATATCAGTCTTCAAAAATGTTGTGCTGATAAAATTTATACTCTCTAATAACTATCTTTTTCTTCAAAAATTTATAATACCCTTTTCTTTCTAGAACAGCCTATTATTTCACTGGTGTCAAATGACTTATTTTTTAAGCTACATTATTTGTTTTCATTTGAAGATTTGTTAGGTTAAGTGGTTTCTTCAGCCTACATTTATTTTCTTTGATATGTGACATTATCCTAATGATAGCCTTCGTGTTGAAGTCCTATGTTTGACTAAGTGATTTTGCTGAAACTGTAAGATAAGATCAGACAAGGTTTCTTCTCAAGCCATAATTCTAGTAATTGAATCTGTTTGTGTGATGTGTATTGGCAGAACAGAATGACTAATCTTGCAATGAATAATTTATTTGATAAATGTAGATTCTCACTTTACTTCACTACATTTTAAGAACAAAGCAGATATTTTGAATTATTCATTATTCAGATTTAACGAATTTTATAATTAAAAAAAGATTGTTATTGATAATTTCCCTGGGAGTATTGATTCAGATAAATTTGAAACTCAAGTGTAATTCTAAGTGTTTAATTTCTGGTGCATGTTAAAGATGGCTTTTGCTAAAACATTGGATAAATTTTTGAGTGCCTGGCACCATTGTTCATCATGAAGCTTTAAAATATGGTTTCTATGAATACTTGTGCATCAGTTCAGAAGCTCACTGATATATATAGCATTTGTACCATATGATTGCTTGAGCATTTGTGGAAAGCACTTATAAACAATATTTAAACATTTTCAAGGGGTATTTGTTTATAAATTCATGGGGAAGGAAACAAACTATTAATTTTGCATTATTTTGGCTGGCTTTATAAATTATGTAATTTGAAGCTGCATTCTGCTGCAATTCAGATCTGCCAGCTTCAGTGGAGGAAGGCTCTGCACCAAGCGCAGAACTGGGGGACTGCTGGAACCCTGGATGCTGAGACTTCTACACTCAGCAGGTGACAATGAGGAAAGATCAGACACAGCTTTCTACTCTTCCAGCTGAACCTTTTGGCTCTGGTTCTTCTCTGATTTGTGCTGCGTCAGTGGAAAACTGTCCCACAGTTACTCCATGTGAGGCATCCCTGTGACAGGTCTGTGCTTCTCCTTGCAGCTTAAGGAGATTCATCAAAAATCTCACTCACCTTGAAATTGGGCAGAAATTTACTGAAAGTGCCAGGATTTTTTCTCCCAGGATGACAAATAAAATTTATATCTCTGCTTCCATCTTTTGCCTGTAGTTCACCAGAAGAAGGTGTAAAGATTTCAGGTCATGACAAAATCTTTCAGGAAGACAGTGGGGTGTGAAGTTTTGGCCCTGGGAGTCTGTTTGCTGTAATTAGATTGGTGGGAGAGAGATTTTTGCTCCTGCAGTGCTTGTTTTCTGAAGGGAACTCTGTATATAGCAGATAAAAACAAATGTTCTTAAAATAGGAATTCCTATCTGCAAAAGTTAAAAATGCAATTCAGTCTTCAGCTATTCAAATGCAGGTCAAATTAGAACATATTCTGAACTTTGTGAATAGAAAAGAATAAGTGCAGGGTCTCTAAAATGTTATGCTAGAAATAATATTCCTGAAGAAAAGAAGAATTGATTTCCATTTAAACAGACAATACATGCTGCACATATTTTTAGTATTTGTGGGAACATCAGGACTACTTCCAGCAAAAAAATTAATGTAATTTTGTGGCTCATTTTAGGTTTATTTAGTTTGAGACCGACATCCTGATCCTCAGTGAAAACTTCTGTGCTAAAAATGGTCAATAATTGAAGATACTTTGTGGTAAATATTTTAAGAATTTCATCTGAGTTCCTCAGACCTCACCTCAACTCTCAGTATTGTCAGTATCCTGATAAAAATGTGTTTTCAATCTCCGGCATTCCAAGTTTGTAAGTAAATAATTCTGTCCTTGAACCAGAGTGCAGATTAATTACTAGCTGGACATAGTTCCTCTTGACCAGAGAATATGAAAGTTTTTAACAAAGGGAATATTCATTAATCTTGTGAGATGTTTTTTTTGGAAGGCAAATATGTATTTCTGAGGGGAAAGGAACTCTTACAAGGTTTAAACAAAGGGCCAAATTTTCTGTATACTTGTGTATCACATGTTTCCCAAACAAGATGATATAATAGCTGCGTGTCCTTGTAATGTCAAGTGCAATGTCTTGCTACTATGAACCAGAATATTTATTTTGAGATATTAAAGGATTAAATATGTATTATCAAGCCAAATCAGACAGTCCTGTTTTAACAAGACACTTGAAAAAAGCAATTGCTAACAGTCTGAGGAAAATGATTTAAAGAAAGACAATGAGAATATGTACTAAAGTAGACAGGCATACATCATTTATGGGCTGTGTAATTAAAATCAGTGGCTTCTCTACAAGGAAGTTTGATCAATTAGGATGTGAATGGATAAAACCAGATATGTATATGGGTACCTTTATTAGAGTTTCCTATATTTTAAAACATTTCACTTAATGTGTTATAGTCATGTTATTTCAGCATTAGGTGAAGCAATGTCTGTGTAGCTCTGGCTTGTTTGCAAAATGAGGAATGTTGCTCCAGAATGTTGCCTTATTTGAGGGAATGCCCCGGCTTCTCTTTAACTTACTTTATTATTTAATTCATATGAGGTATTATGGTGTGTGTGTATTATATGTAAGTTCCTTTGATCCACAGAGTATCTGAATCTGTTACAGGTTGTAGGTGGCAAGTTTGGTTCAAAACTTTTAATTTTAGAGCACTCCATTGTTCATAGAAGTCCTTGGAGCAGTTTGTCTTGTCAACAAAAGTTGTGAATGCTTCATAAATGCTAAGGAACTTTTTGAGTTGTAGACTAATCTGAATTTTTCAACTGTTCATTCATCATTAGATAATTTTCCTGTGTAATGGAAAACCCCACTTTTCGTTTGAATTTAAAGGGCAGAAATTCCCTCTGACATAGAATATTTAGAAATATGCAAAATCTTTCTTGAACAGATCTAAAGCTGGTACTTTGGATCAGATGTATTCTAAAACATCACAAGTCTGAGAAATCTAAAGAAAAAAAAGAAAGATGGAAATATTCAGGGCTGCTAAAGAGTCTAGATCCTAAAAGCTAAGATTATGAGAAAGGAAAAATATCACAGTAGGAAAGAATAGGAACAAAGGGCCACTTAATAAAGCAGGACATAATGAATGAGTGTGCCACTGATTTATGTCCACTAGAAGGGCTGTGCTTGACACACCTTAACTACACTGTTTGCCATAGAAGTATTTTTGTGCACAGTTGGGTATGCAGTACAATAAATATTTGGTCATTATAACAAGACCTGACAGCAGAGTTCAGGGCCATGGGTGTTAGGGGAAGGGTGTGAGGGCACGAGTGTTTGTGGATGCCATCAAGTACTCACAACAACCAAGCCCACAAACCCATATCTTAAACAATTACTGCCAGGTAATGCTGAGCTACTGGGAGCAAATGCTTGAAATGAATTTCTTGCTGCCATCTTGTGTCTAAAGGCTAAATGGCAAGGAAATTTCTGGAGTTCCAAGTATTGATTTTACATTCGACATTAGGTTGTTCCTCGTATTTCTCTTAACGCCAAAGCATAGACAGAGGCTAGACCTAAAATGAAAGTTTTCAAGGTTTGCTCTTATGAAGAATGGGAAAATGCAATTTAGCTTATGTAAGAGATTTTGTTAATTTTTTGTGAGATTTATTTAGTAGAGTGGCAGTTCAGGTGTTTAAAGTTGCTTTCCCCATACATATTCCCAGCAGAACAGAATAATGACGTGCCAGGAGAAATGACTAATAACACTGCTTCCATGATAGACAGGGTGGAGCCTGTGTTTGCAATACTGGTTTCCCTATTAAGTTTCTTCTTGAACCGATACATGGGACACCTTCTAGCAGCATTCTCTTGTGCTCCAGAAAGACCCCAAAGGGATGTTACCCTGTTATATATAAAATCTAAAAGAACAACATTGTAGCCTACAATAGGGTGCTTTTCAGGAGTATCCACAAAACTTTGGTGAAGATGACATTGCCTGTTACATAATTTTTTATTAATTCCTCTCATGTTTTTTTCTTCATTCCAGCTATTCTTGTTCATGAACCTTTGCTTCCCTGTGTTCCCTTTCTTATATCCCATCCAAATTTTAACTGCAAGTCCCATCCAAACTTTAACTCTTTCCCTCCTCAGCTGAACTGGAGCTTTTGGCTGATGTGAAGGACTGTTACTCTGTGCTTCTTTGCAGGAAAGCAGAGCCATTTCCATTTGTTTGCTAGGAGGCTGGCTGTGAGAGACAAGCAGAAGCTGGCTGCATCTGTGGAGGTTTGGAGTTAGGAGTGCTTGCAGTGACTGCAGACTGCAATGATGATGAACCCACCCCACAGAGCCATTCACTGCACCAGCTTTATTGCAAATACCTGAGGAGACTCTGACCATGTTTACCATGGAATGAATGAAGAAAGTGGTTGCAAGAATTAATTGAAGACACTACAAAATCAGTTCACCTAAGTGGGTTGGTGGGAAGGCATTTCCAAAGCAGAGGAAAAGGGTGATCTTGCATTGAGAACAACCACCCTCTGTGTTCCTTGGTCCATGCTAAACTCATCACCTAGATCATTCAGTTCTTTAGCAAATGCTTGACTTTCTTTCCAGGCTGTACCTGCCCCATCATGAGTTCTTTTGCCAACAATAAATGACCATGCCTTTTTGAGTAATTTTTTGAAGATCCATATTTTCCCTGCTCTCTACACACCCAAGCATCCTCAGTGCTTTTCCAATTGAAACAATTCAGCATAGGAAATTGGTCCACCTCTTCCTACTCCCTGTCAAACAAGTAAACATCTTGGGGATTCTTGGCATGAAAAAAAAAGTTTGATTATATTAAAAGTAAAGACAGACAATGAAACTTAAAGTTTTTGGCTTAAATCAGTGATGGCTGAAGTCTGTTGATATTAATGAATTTCTGTCTGCAGAGATGAGAACTGGAATTATATAAGTGCAAAAAATATCTCTTCGTTCTGTAGGCTCTGGAAATACTGTTGGCGTAAACCACTGGAACAAACTACCCAGAAGTGAATTCTTTCTCTCTTGACATTTCTAAATAAGACAAAATGCCTTTACGGAGGATATATTTTGTTCAAACAGAAATTATATGGCTCAGTGCAAAAGTACCTGGATGAAACTCTGTGGCCTCTGTTATACAATCAGATGTCTTTTGGGATCTCAAATTTAGTGATCTTCAAAGTTTTCTTTGTCTTACTTGTAGCAGTCTCACGTTGTTGGTTTTATTTCCTGCTTTTTAGCAAAGACTGTGGGCTTTTGGGGAGCCAAAGCCTTTCTGGAAAATTGCCTACAGAAGGACTATAGAGAAGCTAGTATGTGGTTGAGGGCTACTGTCCCACTCTCAGAAATTCTGAATAGTTATTGACATATTGAGTGACTGAAATAAGAAGTCATTTTCAAAAGAATATGGAAGTCACTAACATGCTTAAGACATGTGAAATATATACATAAAACATATGTGAAATATATACATAAAACATATATTAAAAAGCAGACATTCACTAGACATGGGCTGTTATTAGGGTTCAGTGCTGACTTGATTTGAGGTGACTTTCAGTCAAAAATTAAGTCAAAAAATTAGTGCAAATCTATTTACACTTTTAATTTTATTTTTACCTTTTTATTTGCAGCTTCAGTCACGCATTGCAGAGTCAGGTAATATTTGATTCTGAATTTATAACTTATCATTACAGCTCTGAACTTTGGAAATTCGTATATTTTTTGGAGCGGAAACCTGGCACAGAAGAAAACAATCTCCTGAAAAAACTGTCTGGACTTGAAATCTATTCTCAAATTGGATCAGTTTAGCATTGGCAAGTGGCCATTGGTAATCAATCTTCTGATGAAACAGGGATAGACTGGCTCCTTTCCTTGGGTTAAATAACTCAAACCAAGATTTGGTATCAGTCCTTGGTGCATAAGTATCAACATGTAAATAGAGTTGGCCACATTTCTACAAGGAGATATTTTGACAAATACAGTGTTTTCTGAAGATCTAAATAGAGTCTGAGGGGCAGGGCAGAATTTACATTTCAGCTGACCTTAAGGAAAGAATTTATATCACACAGGATACAGATAACTTAATGCTCCAGAAATGCACTTGCTAGGGATGCACTTTCTGATGAGAGATTGTCATGGAGGACAAACAGAGACAGCTAGATGCCCTAGAGCATGTATTCTTCACTGATATAATTTCAGCATAGTAAGGCAAACACTTTGCTAATGTAATACTTAGATGTGTCCTCTGTCATAATAGAGTACAAAATCCTAAACTTTTGTGCTGAACTGTGGGGGCTGTTATTATTACATTTGAATGTATTCCAGAAAAAAAAACCTCAGTGATTTAAGAGAAACTGTAATATGCTAAATAATTGTATTTTAAAAGGAGTTCATAATAAGTGCAGTTTCCATACAGACTCAAATCCATGAAAACTCATAAGGTTTTTAGTGACATTATGACTGACATATAATAGCAATAATATTAGTTCCTGTATCATCCTCATGCATGCTGTACATGTTTTTCTTTCCTGATACTGTTTTTAAGAATGAAATCTGGAATGTATTTCTTCATTTTAGAAATGAAGAAGTACTCTTGGTATACACCTCCTTGAATTTCTGCAAATTCATTATTATTCACAGAAAATTTACTTTAAAAAAAGTACAGACTAAAAAGTTTGGGATTAATTTGAAATTAATCCCAAAGGATTGATGCTTGAAAGTCTTCTTGCTGCAGGTTCCAGCTTTAATCCAGGCCAGACCACTAGTGAAAGTCATTTAGAGCTGGTAAGAAAATATCTTTCAGAGTTGGTAAGACAATATCAGATGTGCTGATAAGAGATTGGACACATTGGATCATGGAACCCTGATCACCCTGCAGTGAGGGTGAACTTTTCCAATCTCCTTTTACTGATCAGATCTAGGGTCACTTGACAACATCCCAGAATCTGGTTCCTGCTCATGATGGATACCTCCTGATATCTAGGTTGTACTCAGTAAGCTGGCAATTCCTCTTCTCTCTGCTGGAATCTGCATGATATCACAATCTGCAACCTGTGTTACTGTGCTGATTTTTTTTATGTGCTCGAGGCAGGCAGGAGTGAGAAAACCCTTGGAGGTTGTCCAGCCTGATGGGAGAGGATGAACTGATGCATCTTTATTATTGGGAGCTGCTCTAGAATATGATCTTCTGGCCCAGTCAAGCCTCTTGCAAGGGTAAATTTCCCAGGTTTTTTTTTGTCCCAGAAATTGCCTGCCTGCAATTTCTTCTCTCTCTTCCCTTACCTTATGTGTGCAGATGGCTCTATCTACAGTATGTATCTACATTAGTGAAACATTTATTAATAAATGTGTAGTGTGTTTTTCCTCAGTGTTGTATTTAAGGAATGCATAAGGTTTGCTTGTATGTCTGTCCATCCACAGCAGTACAGAAAGCCTATGTTGCTCCTCAGATAATGGACCTTACCCAACTTGTTCTTTAACAGAATAACAGAATTGATTCTGCAATAGAATTTTGAAGTCATTGTCTCCTAATGGAGTAGATTTGCTTTGAGACTTCCCCTTAAAGAGAAATCATTTGTCAGCATGACAGACCCATTTAATAATATGTCACTGGAAATAAATATAAAGAATTTTATTGGTTTTCCTACACATTTAACTGTGGAGGGAGGTGAGCTCAGACATTGAATATGCAAGGCAACAATTGACAATGTAATGTACAGCATTTGCTTGGTGTCCAGCCAAGGATTTGCAATGCTTTTAAAATGGTACAGTACATAGCAACTATTTGATGTGCCAAACCACAGAAGATGGTTGATGATGCTTATGGAGTGGAAGATGCTCTGTAAGTAGTCCCTGTAGTGTATTTACAGTACTGTACATTTTGCACATGCTATTTATTATCCTGCTGTTTGTAGTCTTTTCTTTCCGATAGTATATTATCATGAACAGAGACCTATTGGGAGAGTTTTCCTTATTGTGTGATAGGAATTGTGCTTCTTGCAGTCTCCTTCTTCCATAAAATAATTTTCAGCAATGAACAATGCCCAAGAATTTTATTACCATATAGAAGAGTGCACTGAAGCAAAATTAGACGTAACAATATCAAAAAACTCCAAACAGCACAAACAGAAAACCAAGAGTAGCACCCCAAAGACAAAGAGAATTGTAGTCTTCAGGGAAAGGGAAAAACATCAGGGAAAGCTGATGTTTTAAGCATCTTTTATTCTCCATAAATTATGTTCCTTATTTCTCCATTCATCCCCCCCCCCCCATCCCATCCCATCCCATCCCATCCCATCTCATCTCATCCCATCCCATCCCGTCCCATCCCATCCCATCCCATCCCATCCCATCCCATCCCATCCCATCCCATCCCATCCCATCCCATCCCATCCCATCCCATCCCATCCCCACATTTCCTTTGTATTGACTTTTCTCATCCTGACATGCTCATAGTTGAGTTTTCTGCTGCAGTGAAGACATGACCTGGCAAGTTGTGAACTCACCAATTCCCTTGCCATGAGCAATGCCAGAACCCAGCATATGCTGGACATCGTGGAGGTGGGAATGCAACTGCTGTGCTTCTAATAATGTCTGCACTGGATGCTACATCCCAATGGCATTAAAACATCTGAAAGCTTCCAGGGGGCTGCCAGTGTGCTTTGTTGTCCAAATTTGTCAGATCCTTGGGACAAGAGGTGACTTGGCGTTTGTTTTGTCTGTGGCCAGACACCCTGCAGCCAGATAGAGTGCTTGCCATGTAAATCTGATCCTCCATTAAAACCCTGTGAGAAATCCTAAATTTTGCATTTTTTCCCTTGGTAATTTATCCTGAATGATCCCTTGAGTTCTGTTCTGTTTTCACTTGCACTGGTAAACTTAAGCAAATCAGTTGAATTCTATTACAGGGGAGCTAATGTGTTTTTAATGTTACCCTCAAAACCAATTAAAACAAAAAAAGAAGTTTGTCTGGTGTTGCCTGATTTGAATTACTGCAGGAATATCTAAGGTCTACATGTGGGTTAGTTTTCAGCATGAAAAACCTTACAGGACTGAGACTTCTGTTCTTCAAGTTCTTAGGCAACTACTTACCTTTAACCTTGTGAGTGTCCCATTTGAAGGTAGAACTCTTGCTTAATGTTAAACAGGTATGTAAGAATTTGTCAGGCTGAAGTCTGCAACTTGCTTCTCCTCTACAGTTTACTCCATGTGTTTGCTAGGCAACTTTGAGCAATGCACCTTTATTCTGTTTACATCAGCTGTGGATCCATTTCCCTGTGCTTGTGGAAATCCACATTTGGCATTTTCAGAGATGTCTGAGCCAAGTTCAAACCTCAGTGTTTGGATATGGGGTGATGGTAGACGCATGTCTTGTCAGTCCCCCAGTTTTTTTTTATTTTTTAAAATGTATTTGATTATGAACTGGGCTTATATAATGAAAACAAAACTTTCATTAGTCTGGTTTGGGAGGGACTGCGGTTGAAAATGGGAAAGAAAAAAGGATCATGGCGAGGGAGGCAGGGAAGGTTGAGGGAAGACAAACAACCAATGGTGCTACAGCCAGTGCGGGGAAAATTCTGGAGCAGCATTTCAGAGATTGTTCAAGGGCTGGGTCTCTCCAGATCCTTTGGAGAAGTGGAATGGTGATGCAGATGTGTTTCTGAGTCTGGGCTGCAGTTACATTTTTGCCTGGGCTTGAGGCACCCTGAGCAAGGGGCTTTGGAAGCCTGAAAATCCTAGATCTGTACCTTTTCAAGGCTCCTTTCCTCTCAAGTGTGCAACTTCTCAGTGGTCAGAGGAGGATACCTGGTCCCTGCTGTAGCTGGGCTCCTCTGTTTTTCAGGGAGACGGAATAAAGGAGCTAGAAGGATCAAACTGAAAGGGAAATAATAGTACCTTCAGGACTGCATTTCAGATTAAATAAAAATTATTTCATTTTGATACGAAGTTTTTACAGATTTAATCGCACCATGGGACCTTATCAATGGACACCCAAGAGTGAGCAAAGCTTGCCCGTATTTATCTTTGCTAAAGATGTATTTCACAGGTCAGAACTGCAATGCTGAGTAACGACAATATGTGGATCTTAGCCAGACAGTCTTGGACAGAGTGGCTGACCAATCACATCTGTTCTGTGCCTTCTCCACAATACCTCTTCTGAGGTTAGGAGAAGTAATGAACTTAAACCAAAACGGATTATTTATGGTGATATGCAGAGCATGAAAGGAAAGTAGGTTGTGGTTTTCCTAAGCCTAGAAAGACAGAGAAACTAAACTGTAGGTGAAATCTCTCCCTCTGAAGATGAAGGGCAAGATTCTCAATTGATGTACATCTCTGCAACTTGGCATCAGTGAAGCTATGTTGATTTACACCAGCTGAAAAATCTGGAAGGGAACAATGCACTTTTTGTTTAATTTTTATGTGATCGTCAGACCATCCGTCACATTCAGTTGAAGAGGAATAACATTTGGTAGATGTTTAGTCTTGATTTTTTTTTTTCCTGAAATGGGAAGTGAGTTAAAAGAAGTGAAGACAGAATAAGGCATTTGTATTTTTTGAGCTAGCTGAACAGTCTGAAAAATATTAAATTAAAAAAAAAAATTCATCAAATAAAGTATTTGACATCACAGCAAAATAAGTTAAATGAATTATTTCTTAAAAGAATTGTTAATAGGAATTTAGAGAAATCGGTTGTGCTGGACATGACTGGATTTACAAAGAGCTGGCTGTGTGAAACTGTCTGGCTAATCCATCTCTTCCACACCATATGTTATATAGCCCCTGCCTGTTGCACATGTATCATCCGCTGGCACCTGAAGTGCCGGATGTCATCAGGGCACCCAAGGTACAAGGATTACCAGTTCTGTTTTAGGGTCTGGAAGGAGATTTGGGCTGGTGTCTGTGTCTACCTGCTGAGCTCCTTTTGCCGCAGTGGTGGAAGCTGTGCATGAATTGCTGCGTGCCCTTTGCAAATGGCCTGCCCTGAAGGGAGGGTGGTGCAGTGGTGGCTTACACAGACACAGAGGCACTGTGCCAAGGCAACAGAAATGGTTTATTGACTAAGGTCCCAGCTCACCCAAAGGAACAAGTGACTGTAAGGGGCTGCTTTCTCTTTCTGCCTAAGCCTGTTGTCAGAGGTGATGGGGATGAACAGGCAGTGCCAAGCTGCTCTCTGTCTCCTGTGCAGGCAGTGTTTGACTGTAAACAGCACTGAAGGCCTGGCAGACTTTTTGTCTATCACTAGATGTGCATCAGTTTTGACACAGACCAGGAAAGGACTGGTGGAGCAAATGTTTTGCAGGAAAGGACTGGTGGAGCAAATGTTTTGGAGCAGGTAATTTCCTCGTTTCATTGAATTGAAACTCTGGGAGTTCCCATTTGGGACTTGTTCCACTGCTGGGGAATGCATATATTCAATTACCATTATTCCAGCCTGATGCTAGGTTACAGTCCAACCTCTGTTACCTTTAAAAAACCATTTTTTTATGGTGCTTCAGTTTAATATGGAAAAAATATTCCTAATTTATTATTCTCAAGGCTACCAGCTAAGTTGTGCAAACCATCCTTGCAGTCAATGGCAAATAGTAGTGTGAGAAATGTACTTCCTCTTTCATAGGCAACTTTATAATTTCTAATAATGATAATGTGCATCCAAAATTAGAAAAGAATACAAGTATGTGATGTTTTCAGTAAGGCATGTGTTAAACATCCCTAAATCTGATCTTGGAAAGTCTCAGTGGATTTGGAAACGCTGAAAAAGCCAGGCTTACCTACCAGGCAGGACAAAGAGCTGGGGAGTCCAGGAACAGACCACCTTGCTGCTAAGCAAGGCAGGTGGGACAGGGTAATGGTGAACCAGCCACCAGCCAGCCTTGATATCAGGGGATTCTCAATCTGAAACAAATTTACCCTCTGTGAACTTGAGGTTAACCCAGTGTGAACAGTAGTGAGAGAGGAAATGCCAATGAGCACAAACCTCTTTTCTTCCGCATGGGGAACTGATGTTAGAAAATAAGGAGATTTTCTGGCAAATTGCTTCTTTAAGAAAATGGAGGAGAAATGTTCTTTGGGTTCTCATGATGGGTGAGCAAAATTTGAGTGCGCACTTTTTTTTTCCTACAAATTGCATGTGGAATGTGTATTTTCTTGTGCAAGTGTGGAAGGCAATCTAATGTTATGCCCTTTAGCAAGGGAGGCAGTTCATCTGGGTTGAAAGTGTAGAGTTTGTTCATGTAATATAGCAGCTGAAGTGAGTGAATATTATGTGGGTTGTGCTGGTACACAGTAGTACACCAAATGTTGCTCACACAGCTTTAGAGGTGTTCTGTCTAATTCAGTGGCTGCCCAACAGGTTTAGTGCCAGAGACCTATATAAGAATATCCTGCTCTTGGACACACAGTTCCTGAAAACATAAATCCCTGTGTGTGGTTGCTGCACAAGCAGCATCTGACTCATTGCTTCGCAAAGCACTTTTAGTTGCTTGGGAAACATGAGGATATGCACTGCATAAACCCAGAAACTGCGGTGCTCCTCTAGCACTCTACAACCTTGGAGCTGTCAAGAAAACTTTGTTCTCTATTACCCACACCACAGCCACTAGGAACTTCATGTGATGACCCACACAGAGCCCTGTATCTCCAGCCAGTCTGAGTGCATCTCCTTGGTGTTCCAGCTGATGGGGAGCCCTCAGGAGGTGTTAGTAGCACAGTCCACAGCTATCGCACAGTTTTCTTTCCATACAGCAGGGGGTAGTAAAATACTCAGAGACTACGTGTGCAAGAAAAGAGCATCAAATAGTAGAGCAACTGAATGGAAAACAAACAAAATGTCTATTTTTAAACTGAGTTAAATCTATATAATTTTCAATAGGCAACCTTTTGAGTCCTTGTAAAACAAGTTCCTTAAGGGCTTGAATGATGCTATTTAAATGTGTAATGACTTGGCCTGTTAAAAACCCAACATATTGATTGCTGCACTTTGAGGATGAAAATATTAAACATTTTAATCGTGCTGTGCATGTTTAGGATGCAAACAAAAGTCCTCATTGTGAACCTGCCAATTAAAGTAGCTGCCAATAGGGAAAGGAGACATGCCTGTGGCTTTCTTTGGGTTAGCTGAGGTCATGGCTACAACTAATGCAAAGGTTCTTAAAGAAGTTTGGCATCTGAACGCATGAAAATCCCAAGCAATACTCCTCTCTTTCTATTAAAGATTTTGGAGCTGTTTTGGACTGACAACAGTGTTTAGAGAACAAGATCAAGGCTTTTTTTTCCCCTTATATTAAGAAATATATAACACTTAAGAATGCAAAGGAATGTCTGAGATGTTAGTGCTAGAAACCCACTTACAGGACTGCTCTTGAGCTTCAGAATATTGTACATGATCATTTTATACTCCAACAGGGAGCTCATAAACCATCGAGGAAACCCAGGGGAAGCTGGTGGGAATAGTTATGTACTTCTAGAAAAGGAGTGGTTTAGAACTTCTCTTACGGTTTGAAGTAACAATTTAATTTGTATTAAGTCATTGGCTCCATACTTCTATAGTACCATTTAGCAGTATAGAGTAGCATCAAATTTCTCTTCCAAACAATGCAGAAAAAAAAAAATCAAACTTCTCATTTCCTTAAGGATTTCATAGATATGCATAACCTGTGAAGTTGGTTTCTAGTCATGTTCTTATGCCAATATAGCCTGATAAGATCTAAATCCCAGCACACCTATTCCAGAGTATGTTAAGAGCAATCTGAATGGCAAGCACCCAAGGTACACTGGTGTAGAGAGCTGTGAAGAGCTGAGTTTGGCTCAGTGTTCCCTATTGCAAGAGGAAATCTGTACTTAAACCCATGTACGGCATGGGACGTGTTTATCTTACATTTCTGCAAAGGTTTTAGAATTTACATCTAAATTTTTGTCTGTATTTTTGTCACAGCTGATGTGGCTTCATAGGAAGATTCTGAGGAAGACACAGAAGTCCTTCGGTGAATGTATACTGAACTTGTGTTATATAATGATTTGAATTTTATTGGTAACTATTACTAACGATTCTGAAGTTTAAAAAAACAACCTGTAAGCCAAATCTACTTTATTTTCAAGAATCTCCAGCTATCACTTACATATCCTTGCCAAATGTGTCATTTCTCTTAGCAACAGTTTAGATGACTTTAACAAGTATTTTTAACCTGTAAAAGAAAGTCATAGAGCTCGCTTCTGAAATCTGAATTTCTGTGCAGATACCTAAAGGCTGGATTCAGTGATAAATTGCTTCCACTCCTGACAAGACCATGGAAGCTTTCCTTCCAGGGAATGCTTAGTAATCCAGTGAAAGCGGTTTGGATGGATTTTTGTCTTTCCAGTTTAATCTGGCTTTACTTTCTTTCTAGTATTATAAATTATTTTATGTGTAATAAAACATGTGCACCTCCTGAGAAAAATGCCAATTCTACAGAGCAAGAGGTTGGTTCAAAGATAACATTAGCTGTAGATGTATTTGTCTGTAATTCATCCACACTTTAAATTATCACCTAGGTTATCTTGGAGCAATGGAATCTTGGTAGCCATGGTTTTACATAAAATGTCCAAATTTTCACTTGCAGTTTTGCCTGCAGACAATTTGTAGTGCAGTCTTTTAATGCTCTTTTAGATCCCTTTAAAAACGGATATTTCTGGAATGACAGATGCATTGGAGATAGTTAGTAAAAAGTAAAAGTAAAAAACTGTCCAGTCTTTTGCATCCACCTTGTCAGTGGTTTCTGTCGTCCCTGTGGGTTGCATAATGCAGAGTGATGTGGCAACAGCTGAATCTGGTTGAATGTGTGCCAGAACCGCAAATATGTTGCTGAATATAATGTACCTTTTTTCCATCTAATGAGCAAAAGCACAGATGATACACAGGGGTTCTCACATCCCACTCTATCTCTCATTCCCATCTTTGGATTGCCTACCAAGTGCTCCAAGTGCAAACTAACCTCTGAATTTGATATACCAGATGCTGCTATCTCATTTAAACTCTTGTCTTTTTAAAACATATTAATACTTAGCAATATCAGTTAAATAATCTCTTTGCTCTTAACATTTATTTAATCAGATGGGTCAAGCATACCTGCAATGAAATCACATTCTTAGTGTGCCCTTCTAAGCCTTCTACAGCATCCTGTCCTCTTCAAAGCATCCTCTTAGACACTGAGTTTCATGGGGCAGGCATTACTTATTGCTTGTTCAGTACTAAACACTTTTTCACTGTTATAAGTTTAGTTATAGACTTCCAAAAATGTACATATAATAAGAGTTTTACCTGACCCACTGCCTTATTATTGTTCTATAACTGATTTTGTTTTTTTTGAAGGAGTCCTTTTAATACCACTCTGGTTTAATTCACCAGTTCTTGAACTTTATTCTGGATTAATAATTTTCTAACAGTAGGTTTGGATTTAAATGTAAAATAAGTTTTCAAAACGTCATCTTCTAATGAGATACTTGTATGGCCATCAAGAATGAAAAAGGAAATGGACATGTTCAGTGTTCCAGAAGGCTTCTGGTATAGATATAAGTAACCTATAGGTTAGATTTGAAATTAAAAAGCAAAAAGGGAGAAGGCTTGAGGAACCTATTTTTGTGTCAGATCCACATGACTGGCAGGAATAAGAGTGTAGATATCACTGGGGGTGAATATCTTTAATTTTTTGGTTAGGAACTGGAGAAAGATAAGGTATCAGAAAGGAAGGCTGTACCCAGTCTGATTTTTGCTGGATTTGGAAGAGTTCAGAAGGAAGCTAGTGTAGTCATAAGCAAATATTTTATTTTCAGTATTCCTGGACACATCTTCCATTTAAGGAAGGCTTGGGATAAGGCTGGGGAACTGGAAAAAAACATGTCAGAGAGAGTACTATGGTGTAGGCAGGAGCATATGCTTCATATTAGGTATTCCAGTACAGATTCTTCCTCTCTCTACAGTACATGATAATTTTAGGTCTAGGACTGGAATCAGGTTTCCAGAAAAAAAGGTAGAAAGCCTTTTTATTCTTGCATTTTGCAAGGCTGGCAGAGATAGGATGAAAGTGTGCATAATCAGGAACAAATGCCTTATAATTGGATTTACTATACAAATTGGTCACTTAAAAAAAAAAAAAAAGAAAATTAGGCTTAGCTTTAGGGTGGCATTATGACCTAAAAGAGGGAATTTTCCTCTTCTGCCAAGCTCACTGTTGGACTGTTTAGGATCAAAAAAGATTATAAAGAACGTTGTTTTCTAATGAATCTCAATTTTTCTTAATGAAATGTTCACTCAGTTTAATTTCATTTTTTGTGTTAAAAGCAGTATTTAAGAAGAAATTGCCCATTGAGCCTAGCTTGTCACTGGGTCTGGAATGGCTTCAGTGGTAGGAATGCAGCTTAGCATCATGAAGGGGGAATGCTGTTATTCCTTACAGAATACCCTGTTCATTGGAGTGGGAAGGGTGGATATTTGGAGAGACTCTTGGTGACTATACACTTACTCTCTTTAATGCATTTTAGCTGCAAGAACTAATTCTCTGCCCATTTAATAAGTAGGATTATGGTTGGGGTCTATATCATATCTGGGAAGGAAAAGGTTTGACCTGGAAATTTAGGATGACAAGTTATATCAATGGCTGATGTTTTGTGTTTAGAGATTCCTGCAGGGATTAGTTCTACAGTTGCTTTTCAGGTTAGGTTAGAATAAATTTAAGTTTTGAGAGTAGAAAATAAGTCTTGAAGAAGTCAAGGTCCTTTTGGATTCTTTATATTCTCAAGTGATAATGTCCATTTCTCTACATTAATTTATGCTGGGTTTCACTCTAGCTGTTGGTTACCTAGCTATAACCATAACCTTGTGAATGTGTAAGGAGTGGGAAACTCAAATGCATATTGTTTCCAAGAAGTTATTAAACTCCATATTTCTGTAGAAGTTGTTACAGAAGAAATTGTTAATAATGAACAGCAATAGATGATGCTCACCCAAGGGTTCTAGAGAAGCTTGGAAGGTGGATTACTGTAAATAACTGTTTTGAAGGACCAGTGAGCAGGAATTAATATTGTGTATTGTCAGAGAGTCAATATGGATTTTTAAGTGTAGGTCATGCCTCACAAATGTAGTAGCATTCTTCAGAGAAATCAATAAGCTTGTAGATAAAGGAGTAATGGTTTATTTAACATATTAGGTTATATATTTTAAAAAACCTAAGTCCAAGGATAAATGAAAGAGACAGAAGTCAGCAATAGATGGTCAGTTTTCACAGCGAAAGGAGGTTACCAGTAAAGTATCCATGGGATTTTTCCTGGGGCCTGCATTGTTTCCACTATTAATAAATTGTCTAGAAATGAGTAGGAGAAATTTTTTCGGTATCGTAGTTTGCTGACAATACTAAATTATTCTGAATGGAATGGTAGAATCATAGACTAGTTTTCATTGAAAGTGACCATTAAAAATCACCCTGTTAAAACTCCCTGCAATGGGCAGGGGCCTTTAAGTAGATCAGATTGCTCAGAGACATATCCAACCTGACCTTGAATGGGAAAGTTGTTCCTGTGTTTCACCATCCTCATTGTAAAAAATTTCTTCCTTGTATTTTCTGTAAATCTACCCTCTTTAAGTTTAAAACCAATCCCCTTTGTCCTAAGTCAACAAGCCCTACTAAAATATTTGTCTCCATCTTTCTTGTAAGTCATCTTTAAGTACTGACAGACTGCAATGAGTCTCCCCAGAGCCTTCTCTTTTACAGGCTGAAAACTCCACTCTGTCAGCCTTTCATAGCAGAGGTTCTCCATCCCTGTAATCATCTTTGTGACCTGCCTCTGCACTTGCTCCAGCAGCTCCATGTCCCTCCTGTGCTGAGGCCCACACAGCTGGACGTGGTGTTCCAGGTGGGGTCTCAGCTGAGCAGAGCAGAGGGGCAGAATCCCCTCCCTCCCTCCCTCCCTCCCTGCTGCCCACGGTGCTGTGGGTGCAGCCCCACACACGGGGGGTTTCTGGGCTGCCGGTGCCCGTGGCTGGGTCATGTGCAGCCTCTCCTCCACCAGCACCCCAAAGCCTTCTCAGCAGGGCTGCTCTCCATCTGTTCATCCCCAGCCTGGATGGGCACCAGAGTTGCCTGGACCCTGGTGCAGCACCAGCACTTGGCCTTTTTGAGGTTTATCAGCTTGTCCAGGCCCCCTTTTCAAGTTCGTCCAGGCCCCTCTGCATTCCATCCCTCAGGTATGTCAGCTGCCCCATAGAGCTTGTGGTGTCTGTACATTTTCTTAGGGTGAACTCAGTCCCACTGTTTCTGTCTTCAGTGAAGGTATCAAACAGTTCTTTTCCCAGTACAAACCTCTGAGGGACATCGTGTGCCACTGATCTCCACTTAGGCATTGAACATCCATTATATCACTGACCTGTTGACCACCACCCTCTGGATGTGACTACCTAACCAATTCCTTATCTACCAAACAGTTCATCCATCAAATCCATTCCTCCCTAGTTATGGGATAAGTTTGGTTTTGAGGGGGGGCATGTCCAGAGCCTTACAGAAATAGATGGTATCTGTAGCCCTTCCCTTGTCCACTGATGTGGTCATGCCATTGTAGAAGGCCACCATCCCTTGTTCTCCTTAGCACAGCTTCTAGGAGGATCTGTTTCATTAGCTTTGTAGGCATAGAAGTGAATATGTAACATAATTTTACTGTGAAGTGTTATAGAAAGGAGTAGCATATGTAAAGTGAAACCAGGAAGTGTCAATATTTTAATAGAAAAAAGACGTACTTTTGCCTCAAATTGCATTTTTAAGCTGTCAAGATTCTTGCAACAAGATGCTGTGGACAGTGAAAAAACTCTCAGACTTCAAAAGTCCAAGGAGAAACCATTAAAGACTATTAAAGATAGAATTGTTACATCTGGTTAGTTGCTGCATCAGCCACAAACCCCAGGAGGCTGAAAAATATTCTGGGGAGTTAGTGCTGTATATTACACTGCTCTCACACTCTTTCCTGGGATCTGTCTTAGACACCATCAGGAATGGCTGCTGGGTAAATTGGAAGCTTGATCAGGTAAAATAGAATAAGGAGGGTCTTTATGAATTAATCTTGTAAAAAAAGAACTAAATATTTAGTGTATCTGATTATGCATAGGTGTTCTTTGAATTTTCCAAATACTGCCATTATCAGTGCACAACACTTGCTCTACTTGTCATATTTCTATATGTTTAAAAAGACAATACAATTTCTTTAATAAGATTAATTTGGCACTCTGCACTCTGAGAACCTTTTCATATCACTTTATTTGGAATCAAATCATTGTGTATCTTTTTCCTTTTGGGTAACTGTCCTCTGTTCCAAAGCCTAAATTGAAAATAGAAAATTAGTTAATTAAAAGCATAATATATGTTACATATCATGAGCTGTCTTGCAGAATAAATTTCACAGTTGCCAATCAAGCAAGCCCACAAGTAAGACCACTCAGGTTTAAGGAGCTGCTCTCTCAGTTTTCTTTTTCTGCTTTTGCTGTGATTATAGTAAATTTACCACAGTACCATCACTCATGCTTTAGGACAGGACCCTCGCTGGCTGAAATCAGCAATAGTTCTGTTTAGGCATTTAAAATAGTATCAGAGAGCCATACTTGGAGGAATATTTGGAATATTTGGTTCTTTTAGTTGCATGAAAAACCTAATAAAAATACTGTGTGGCTCATAAATAAATCAAAAGAGTTTGCAAAATGTCAGGTGCAGAGAAACTTGTAGGAAATAAGATCCCCTTTGAAGCAATGTGCTGTATACTGCTGGTGATAGGCTTTCATTAGCTTTATTAGCTTCATTTCATTAGCTTTATTAGCTTCAGCTTCTTAATTTGTACTCCGGCCATCAAGTCCTTGTCTCCATTCTCTCACAGACACTCTGTATAGTCTGGGTGCAGGAAGCTTTGTTGCTGTATTTTGCAAACACATTAGAAAGTGCAATATTGTTAGACATGTCCTTGGATGCCCTGTGACTTGCAGCAGCAGCAGGAGTGATGATCTTGTATTTAGTATCAAACAATAGCTCACTATAGAATTTTCTGAACTAGAGTTGGCTTCTCACCATGTCCCAGTACCAAGCTGGCATTTCACAATAGAGGAATCAAATGTCTTTTGGCAGCATCTGATGTCATCATTGCTTAGGGCCTGATCTCAGAATTTGGCTGTCATGAGTCACTTCATCTACTCAGTTGTGTAAAACAGAAAAAATGTGGGCATCAGCAGTGCTGTGACCTTTATACAGTTTTCAGCAGATTGAAAGAAGGCAGAACTGCTATTACTAATTTTAAACTGCTAATATATATTGGGCTTCTTCAGTCCATGAAGCTAATGAAAGTCTATCACCAGAAGTATACACCATATTACTTTAAAGGAAGTATCATTTGAACCCAAGAACTCACAAGTAAAATGGCAGTGGAATGTGCTTGGAGAGAAATGTTGCACCTCATTTTGCACTGTTCTGAGTTGTGTATTTGCTTCCTGAGATAGGACAACTCCTATCTTCCTTTTGGCATATTAGCTAGAGTTGCATTGAGAAGCAAAAGAAAAAACGATCACTTTAGTGTGCAAATATCACGTTTAGTATTCAAAGTTATAGTTTATGGTGAAGAGCTACTGAAATTCTACAGAAGAAAGTATTCTATATAATATGCATTTATTATTAATCTGCAAAACCTCTGAGGCTGTTGGGATAAAACTGGAGTTTCTTTCAGAGCTTGTGATCTGGCCAATCTGGTCTGTTTGTAATATACAATATCACTTGTGGAGCTTGACTGGTATAATAATTGGGTGCTACTTAAGTAATATTTGAGCAAGAGTTAAACTGTAAGTGAATTATGGGATGATTTCATATGGTGGTCATCAGCCACAGCTAATTATGTGAGGAAAATGGACCAGAGCTTCATATTCTGATCCTTTCCTATATTCTTCTACCCTTAGTAAAGTTATGTTGCTCCTCCTTCCTGTCTTATACAGGTACTGATTGAAGACAAGAATAAAGTGTTTGTATAAGAAAGAGGATTTTAAAATATAAACACGATATTAATAAACAGTAGGTGTTAAAAGATTACCAAATTAAAGAAGGCTGAACAAGTTTAAGATTTCAGAGGTATCTTCATCGTGAGTTGTGTGGTACATGTTGATGTCTGAAAGTCCTTTCTTTTGGGGACATGCATAACATAAAGGTCTTTCTTTTAATGTTATCATTGTGACTATGATAGCTGCATAATAAAATTTTTAAATGTGGTGTTTAAGGACTAAGCAGGAAAAGATTTGACATACTAGCAGTTTGATAACAGTCTGCTAGTTGTGCCAGGCTTTCAGTTTCCAAATCAAACTTTTTGTCTGTGTCCTTCTGGTGGTCTTTCTTGGAGAAATTGCAGTGGTGTAGTTGGACCATGGGGTTTCCTCAGTGAAACTGGGTAGGTTTGATCTGGTCTGTTCCCAGTTGAAGCTGGGGTTGATGAAATGTTCAGTCTCCTTCTGTTACAAAGATCACAGTCATTTCTGCACACCTCATGCTGCATTGTATATACTCAGAACCAGAATTTATCTCTGGCAAGAGCTGTGCTTCCTGAATTATGTTTGGCATGCCTGTTCTCAGTTGTGAAGTATTTATCAATTTCCTGGTGTCAGCTGCTGAATCCAAAGGGATTATGGTCCCTTTTAAATAAAATCCAATCTTCTCATCTGCTACTGAATCCAAGAATTATTATCACTTGTTTCATGGGCTTCTTATCAACAGCTTATTTTGGCCTATTGGTCTTGAAACATTTTCATAACACCTCATCAGCACCTGATTTTGCTAATTCATGATGTGGCTGAAGTTGAAGTAAAGGTGGCTCTGCCATCTAGTTTGATTTAGATCTATTGCTGACTTAATAATATGGGCAAAAATGGCAGCTGAGCGTCTGTCTGCCTTTTTCTGTAATAAATGTACATAAAGAATCTCTGCATCTGCTAACTGATGCTGCAGATTGCTTTCCCTTCAGTGGAAATCTTTCCAAATGGTCTCAGAAGCAGCAAGAATAGATGCTTGTGGTTGTTTTTCCTGGCATGTCAGTGGTGTATGGAGATACCTCGTTTCTGCTTCCTCTGTTTCTGTCACTGCAGTTTATAGGTTGGCCATTAATTTTTCTGTCAAATTGCAGTCTGGAGCATATGTGTTAGATGGCATCTACAATACATGGCACCTGCATGCTCCATACTGTTTGCTTAGTTCTGTATCAATACATTATCATTATATTTCTTTCACTGATCACTTCTGTTGCTCTTTCGATGAGTGGCATGTTTAGACTGGGTCTGTTGCTTTAAAAATGTTGGATTTATTTGCTTCCATTCTTTCTGAGATTAATTGTGGGTTCCAAGAATGAGAACTCTGTAGTATAAACTTTTTTTTTTTTTTTTTGCAATTACTTATTCAGGTAAAGGCAAAACAAAACACTTTTGTGTCTGCTGTTCTTTCTACTGGGCTCCTTGAATATGTTGATGATCTGTTCCAGCATTTGGGGGACATTATTCCAGCAGGATTGTCCTGATCATCTTCCCCCCATTATAGCCCCTTAGTGTTATACCAATGATTTTTTTTTTCTCCTTCCATTATAAATTCTGCAGGGAGACTTACTTCTGGTGTTCAGTTTTACTGCTTGGACACAGATTTTGTTTGGAAATCCACCATACCTGGCATCACTCCATGTTGATGATTTCCTTTGTTTCTCACCCTTATTTTGTCTCTTTGTAAATTGTGTTTTCTATATTGTTATGGAACTCACAAGATCGACCTCTGCTGTCATCTTCCATATGCCACATGCTGAGTAGTAATATAAGAAAACAACGCATTTCTTAAGGCTTTAAATTGAGAGAACTGTAACAGAACTGAAGCCTTGTGGCAAGCCAGTTTTCCCAGATGAGAAAGACTACATTTAAGGCCTTTGGTGCTATTAATTTTTAAAGGCTGCCAAGAATGAATAAAGTGTGAGTGAGGCCTGGTGGCTGACAGGGATGGAGGGGCCTGAGCTAACCGTGATACACCAGTGCCCCTGACTTCTCTCCTGACTTCATTTTGGAGCACTTTCAACATGAGGTCAGGGAGGCATTTCCAGGGGGAATAGACTTGCCAAAATATGCCTTTATACCCCAGTGCTGTGCTGGCAGTGATGTGGTGCTCAGCAGGTGGAGGGGCTGTTACAGAGAGATTTGCACTGGGAGAGGTAGGATTCAGGTGCAAGGCTGTTGAGCTATTTTGAGTGTTTTTCACTCTTTTTAGCCCATTCTGATTAGCTGATATCTGAGGGAAATGTTTTTTACAAATTTATGATGAAATGTAATCATTCTTTGTTGCAATTCTGTCTATATTTACTAACTTCCAGTTCCCTGAATGTCAGAAGTAAACATGAGAGGCTCATTGCTTTAACAGTCTCCTCAGATAATTGTCTACCCTAAGCCCCTCTTTCTTGCTTCATTTCTTTATCAAAATCATCCTGCATGCTCTCTAGTTGTCTCTGGGGCTTTCCTGCTGCCTGCTCTATCTGTGCCTGTATTTTTGCCCTTTCTCGTCCTTGGTGAACTGAACTGAACAACATTCATTGCCCTGAGTGTGAACTTGGTCCCTAAGGAAAATTGCAGTGGTTGGTTCTTTTACTAGGCCTCTGTTTGGGGTGCTGACCTTCAGCGTTTTTTCTCTTCCATGTAAGTGTTGTAACCAGCTTTTTACATTTAGCCTACTACGTTATATTCAATAAAATGTGACCCCTAAATTCAACTCTACTATCAGACAGATAAGGTATTCCTATTTATAAATGTCACTGGGCTTTTTTTTGTATGCTGTCAAACTGCAGTTCTCCTTTTCCCCACATCAAATTTTACTTCTTTTGCATAGACCTCATGTTTCAGAATAGAAAATAATTGACTTTTAGGGTCACTCAGGGAAGATATTTTGTTTTCCCAGGTTTCTGGGCGGGGCACTTCAGCCAATCACATTTGTTGAAGAAGATCTCACAGACATTTCAACTTGGCCTTGTTTCCTGCCAATAGCACCTGGCAAGAGAGCTATGTAAGTTAAATTGCAGATATAGTAAAGATTTATTTTAGGTAAAGGCTGTTTGTAAGATGTTTGTGTGCCAAGTTATGTCTGGAGTAAACTTTTATAGCAAGCACTAAATCAGAAGCAAGCAGTACAGAAAGAATTGTAAAGGGGAGTGAAATAGAAAGGCTGACAGATCTGTAACTATAATAAAAATGGTTGTGGAGAATTCTATGGCATTAACTTAGATAATTGCCAGAGTCGTAAAATCCAGATTTTTCTGTCTTCAAGACTCCTGGGAGCTGCTGGAGAAGAAGAAAATTAAATGTAATGGTTCATATATAATTCAGAATTTTGTTGCTTTTTATCATTCTCAAAAGAGTAAAAGTGACCTACTTTCTATATGTTGTAGTTTAGTGGGAAATTCCCCTGACTCCCAGTGTTAGCATGCTTGTTCTCCTCTTAAGCAGGTGCTAACTCTCATCTCTGCTTTACTACTGCTGGCATAGTATGTGCTAAATGTGTTGTGACATTCTTTCCTCTCAGTGTATGGTGGAGATGGTTGTGCTCCTTCCCCAGTTCCAGTTTTGTTAAGCCTCTGGGATTAATGCAGGATCTAAATTAATTTTCTGTATGTGAGTTGTCAACCACAGTAGAAGTGATTAAATAACAAGCTCTCCTCTAAGACTGATGTTTTTGGAATCAGTAAGTTATATATAATGATGATTTAAAGGGGGGAAAAAAAAGATAAAGCTCAAAGACATGGATAAAAAGGCACCATTTCTTCTTTATTTGTTACAATATATATTTGGAAAAAAGTGTGATAGGATAATTAGAAATGTTCTTGGAACTCTGGCAAGAGTCAATATTAGCTCCATTGTACAGATGGATTAGAACTGGAAACATTTCAATCCAGAAGGCTTCTTCCATTCCATGTTTACAAAATCCAAGGAGGACAGTCTAAAAAATCTGGGTGAGGAAAACTAGGAAATTGGACTTTAGGTTTCACATCAAGACTGTCTTCAATTACAGTATGATAATTCAGAAGTATGTTAGGGAGAGTATGAAAACAATCAGTTCTGATCCTGCCCTCCAAGAAAAGCCAATGTTTAGTTTTCTGGATCTAGCTCTATGTGGAGGAAAAGAAGATAAATTTAATGAGTTTATACTTTTCCATCATTTTGCTAGTCTTATTAATGATTGAGAAAATTCTTAAAATTTTTCACTTTTCCTATTCCCTTCATAGATAGAGACAGATAAGAGAACATGTTAATCCTCTTTTGCTGAAAAAGGAACTTTATTGACCAATAAGGGATTCTGGGCTGTAGGATGGACAGTGCTCTAGTTATTTTTCCAAAGAGAATTTGCTACACAGTTTGATTCTCAGGTGTACATACAAGAGGAAAAACAAAATAATGCTTTTCATTAAATGAAATGTATCCTTTATCCTTCCTTTCATTAAATGAAATTTTTGCAGGGAAATATTTGAAAAATAATAATGGTTTTCTTTAGCCATGTTCTATGTAGTTATTTATTTCAAGTAAGCAGTTTTCTCCAGCTATGGATATTAGACCAGTTAGTAAGTTGACTTGTTCATATATTATTACTCTTTTGATCCAAGTCTTAGGAGTTGGGAGTTCGGTTCCAAAGGGAATGAATTTATGTATGCAGGACACGTTGTTCAAGGAGCTAATACTTACAGTAAACAGAGGTTGCCTAAGTGTTGAGTAATGCTACAATAGTTATTTCCAATATTTTGCAAGAAACAATGTTCATGCAATGTTTTACCACTAGCAATTCGTTAGTGGTTTTAATTTAATGCCAAAAATATTGCTAAGTGCTGTAGTTTCAAAAACATGGAGCATCAAATATTGGGAACTATACCCTCTTTATATTTTTGTAAGGTAAGACATGCATAAAAGAGGCACAGGTTTTTTTTCTCACATTAATGGTACTTTAAAATCTGAATAGAGTAGGAACACTCTTGTGACATCACAAATAGTAAATTATATACATTGAAAGGAGATGCATGTGTGTGCAACTTACGTTGCAGGTTAAAGAGAAAGTCTTTAAAAATGCTTAAAAGAGGTCTTTCTCCAATTAATTAGGTCAGGAAGGCAGATACAATCTAAAGTGGCCTTATTTCATCTTCTGCTTTTGGAGAAATCATGTGTTTACATTAGAGTCAGGTCAAAACTAGCAGTACTACAAGTCTATATGCAATTCTTTGTGTAGTGTATTACATTTATTGTGATTAATATTTGAATAGAAAAAGTTATAAAGTGAATAAAAATAAATTATCTGTAAAGTGTCCCTAGATCTCCCTCACTCCAGATCCTATAAACATTCAGAATATTGCTCTACTTAGTGTACTTGGTACCTTAACAGTATCGCTAGAAATTTTTCTTTCCACTGGAAATAGGAGGCAATTTCCTTGTGGAAGTCATCTTTAACAAACAGTACTATTAATGCAATTCTCGCCAAGTTCTTCCATTTGAGAGAGAAGCAAGTTCTTTTTTTAAAGAGGGATAACTAAAGGATAAAGCAGATGAAATTCTTTTTAAATGTCTTACTCTTGTTAAGTCGCAGAAAGAAGCAAAAGAAGTTTATGTCCTATGCTTTTGCTTTCTCTACTGCTGTGACATTTATGTAGGTATGCATATCTTTATAAGTTTACATATATTTACATGTCTATATTTAATAGAGACATAGTCCTCAGCTAGATTTGATTAAACCTACTTTTCTCTAATTAGACACTTGAGTCCAAAGTACTGGATTCTAAGCATGAATACTCTGTAGGAGAACTAGGAGTTTCCCAGCATTTCTTCCACCAGTTTAACAACTGTTTGATTGCTGATGCAATCCTATCATTATCACCTTCTTTAAAAATAGCAACATAATTGTTGGCCTGAAGTTAGTAAATTCATGTGTATTTTTTCATGTGGTATAATACGGTGCATACCTACATACAGACAGTTTTTTTCACAAAAGTATCTACATTGCATTAGCTGTTGTGGGTTTGCAGTTCCAAGCTGATTGGTCTTTGCCTGCTTCATTTTGTTAAAATCTGAGTAAAACTTTAGGTGGCCCTTTGCAAGGCTTGCCTTCAATGAAGACCCAGAATTTAGGATATGAGACATATTAACTGGTTATTATTTCCATCAAACTCCCTCCCAATTAACATCCACTTGTGCATGTCCAACTATAAAAGTAGGTTTCTCCATAATTTCTCATTTCTCTAATCATTACTTTTTTAATAACTAGGAGCAGAAGCTGTACCAGTGTGGCTACACCTGTATGTTTCAGTACAGAAAACCCAAGAAATATTTAGGTATTCACACTAATGCCACCCTCTAGAACTTGCTTTGCAGATAATCTGTTCCTTTAAAATATTCTGTGTCTCATGTTATTTGATGAAGCATCCATAGAAGAAGATTGTCTTTCCATACACGTGGTGGTACATGGAAAAATGTCTGTAAAGGCTTGTCAGACACCTCGTGAAATTTTTGATGGAATGCTAGCTTGTTAGCTTAAAGGCAAAATATGGAGCCTTGTCTTGTAACACAGAGAAAAAGCCCAGTACTGATACAATCACATGAAGGAAAGAAGCCTGTGCAGGAAACCTGTGACTTTAGCTAAAGAAGCAGGTTAATTGTGATTAGGATGCTGGCAAAGACTGTGCTTTGGGGTGGAAAAGTGAGCCTACAGTTTTCTGGAAAATGACTGTGAGAAGGAGATGAAGACATGCCGAGCAGGACAGGTTCCAACCACCCAAATGCACATCAGGGGTGTGAGTGCTTGGGCAGATACCTGCAGCAGTGCAAGACAGGATGTAATCACAGATGCAGAATGAGGTAGCTGTTCTTTGTTGTGAAAAATGGTCCCACATCCTTTCTTTGGTGTAGTTAAAAGAGCTTAAATAGAAAACAAAAGAAGATACAAAATAAAAGAGCAGAAATTAGTGCAAAAAATGCAAAGTGATGAAGAGGAGCTAATGAGGTGGATTGAGAGGTGGGAATGGTGTTAACGAAATGAAAATAATACTTCTGTAGAAATTATATATGAGAATGATGTGAGTCAAATGAGAAAGCTGAATGTAATTCCATTACTGTGGGACTGAATAGCATGAAAGGAAAAATGAAGGAAATGTCAAGGAGGCAGCAGATAAAAGAAAGGTTGTGTTAGGGTGATATGTCACTGAGGAAATGATTTTCACACTGATTGTTGTATTTTCTCCAGTGTGTTTCACTGCTTATTGCCTTTCAGAACTGATATCTTTCTGATGATTGGATGTCAGAATATTTTGTTCCACAAAAGAAAGATTTGCTTATGGGATTTCATATACCTGTTTTGTGTGCTATTTCTTGTCATTAACCATGTCTTCTTTCTACTGCCCTTTAAACCTGATGTAATGCTGGTTTATACATCTCCTCCTAAAGAAACACTCAACATGAGCAAGTCATAAAAGTATTCTTCTGAGTTTGCCAACACTTGAGGGCAGGAACACTCAGACATTTTTGAATACTTTGGTTCTAATTTAGCACTAACTGGAACATACCTCATCTCCACAGTGTTATTTTCTTTAGAAAAGAACATTGGTTTCATATACAGAACAAAAGGATGATCATTAAAACCCATCTGTGGGCCTCTTTAATAAGCAGAAGCATGAGATAACCCAGAGAGCTTTTGCACAGCAGTACATTGAAACTTCATGTCAGCAAAGTTTGCAATACTCAGAGATTGTTGGGAAGGAAGAAAGTAGAAATCCTTAACTGTTAACCAACTCAACCAGTAACCAACTAAAATTCATTCCACACTCTAGCAGATATGAATGTGTCCTTTGATTCTGCATTCCCTAACCAGTGGCAATGAAGTGTCCATATTTTCATATCTAAACATTTATGAGGAACTTCTTCCTCTGGAGGAGTAGAAATATATTTGACATAAATAGTGCAGCCTTTTCAATATCTACTTGACACACACATATTTTTCCACCAGCGGACATTGCTCAGACCACTACAGCTGTGAAATACACAGAGAAAAGCTGGTCAAGGCAAGGAAAAAATTACCAAGCAGGAATACAAATTTTGGAGCATGAATTATCAAAAATTCTTATCTTCTATGTGAGGGGATGCTAGAAAATGTTATTATTTTAGATTTAGTTGCATAGGAGCTGGTAAAAATTGAGATTTAGATATTGGGGACACATATAAACACTTTACCATATGATAAAAAATTGTACTTAATATATGAAACATTATTAGTAAAATTAAAAAGAGCTGGTCACCCTGTTTTACTGGGTTGTGTGTAAGGTTAAAAAAAGTCAAAAACTGCACCATTTGGCTGTTGTAAATGGGTCACCTTCATATTTCTTTTCCTGAAGGTGAATGTATATGAAAGAGATAAGCTAGAATGTCAACTAGCAATATGTCAGCTATGGCATGTGGGTTGTTCATATCCAGGCTGTTGGCAATTAGAAAATGCCAATTAAATGAAAAGCCACTTCTCCATGGTGTAAGGTGGAAGAATCTACCTTGCTTTCATGGCAGGACTAGATGATGTACTATAAAAGGCTGTTGTATTTTACCCATTGATCTCTAGAATACTGTAAGAGGGAAGAAAATATGGAGAACCTTGAAATTCAGAGCCAATTATTCTTCCCAAGTTTTGCATGATTCTCGGGATGGTGAGTAATGGGTTGCTGTTCTGCACAGCAGCACAGCTGTACAGCTACTGGATTTGCTTCAACAAAACATCAACTTTTCAGTAAAAAATTGGCTGCAAGAAGATAACAGATGTACAAAAGAAAATAGGGAAAGAATAAATCTTAACATCTTTATATTTTGTTTACTAGGAATTTTTAAAGGGAGAAAAAGCTTAACTGTTATGGCAAGTTGATATTTTTGCCCTTATAAACTATTTTTATTGTACTAATTTGTTCATATTATTGTACCGCAGATAAGAGCACTGTTGTTACAGCTTGGCAGGTTCATAGTCAACCTTCCTTTTCCAAATACTTGTATCTGTGGTACTATTTAAGTGGCAACAGAAGCTGGCAAGAATCTACGGCTACACTTCTTGTTCTTTTTAACTATGAAAAACACACTGGTTAACTCTTGTCTTTGTTTAGTCTATTGTTTCAGTTTCTTTGAAAAGACAATGGCAGACATTTTATGGGAGCGAATTATGGTTCAATCTCTAAGAAGTTTATTTCTGTTTGCTAACAAACTAGTCTTTTGGGGGCTTTGTATTTCTTATAGTAGCAGTCATGGACACTAATTCCCAAATATGGGCTTGTAATTCCTGCATGGGGTTATAGTCACAGAAATATAAAAGGCACAGGAACTAGGAATAGTGACATAATCCCACAAGTGTTACAGAAAGAGAGGTCATAATGCCCTTTAAGTGAAGCTGTGACTGGAAATGTTCAGGACTTACTGTCCCAGTAAACCTATTGTCCTCATTATATGAACTCTCTGTGGGCACCAGACAAACACATAACAGAAAATCTGTCTTCTGCCCAGAAAAGCTTATTTTCTAATTTACAGCTTCTTTGAGCAGCTACTGTCCACAATAAATCTCAAAAGGTTGCTTTCTCTTAACAGTGCATTAGAGTTTTCACTGAAGCAAGCGCGGAGCTCGGGCAACGCTGACCTGCACACGCTCCCGAGAGTTTCCACTGGAGTGGCTCTGGTGCTCACAATCCATCCTGTTCCTGCCAGTGCCATAAAAACTGATGTTTTCAGAGGCAGGGAAGGGCAGGGAAGCAGGCAGTGATACTTCCTGAGAACAGCTTCCCAGTTCTGCAACACTTTGAAAGTCAGGGACTTCTTGAACCAGAAATAATCATGTGGGTTTGAGGTGTCTTTGCCTCAGGGGATTTCTCTTCCAAGAACTTGTCTAGTTTTCTATTGAACCCCTGTCATCTACACTTGGGGCACAGTGTTCTGGTCCAAAATTGCATATTGTTGTGAATGTGCCTTGTTTTGCTGGTTTAGTGGCTGGTACCTGCAAAGTTGCCAGGGTAGGAAAGTAGTGCTTGTTAGGACAAGCAGTACTTTCTTGGGATGGCCCCAGAATAACCAAATGCACACTTCTTTTTACAGCAAAAAAATGATGAATATTATGATACTGTAGATACCAATGCTTTAAAAAAAATGTATTTTAGTAGTTAAAAGCTTCTATAGGTGATAGCTAACCAATATGTCAGGAAAAATAACTAGTGATGGGAAAAAACCCCAAAAAACAGCAAGAAAGAGCCTCTAAACTATTGTTCTGCCTAGAAGACCCTGTGTACATAACCAGATAGTCTTGTTCACAGCCTTGGAAGAAAAGACAGAGAAGTGTGTCTTATATTTATGCATCACTGGATTTTTTACATATAGTGGTTCAGGAATTACATCACACAAGGTTTTTACTCTCCATCTCCTTTTACAATTCACTTTTAGGTATGGTATGTTTACTGCCAAGTAAACACACACCTTAACTTCCAAAAGTGACCACAGCAGTCTTAATTTGCTACTCTTTTTTAAAATGTAATTTTCACTACTTGATAATTTGAATGAGCACTTGATCAGACAGAGGGCATGTATTGAAACATCTTGCAAGTGAAGTTTTGCATGTTGTAAAAACAAATTCACTCTATAGTTTCACACGAAGGCTTAAAATAATTATTAAACAAGTCTTTGTTTTCATGCTGGGCTGAGGTTTCCTTCCACATCTGTAGTAAATTGTCCTAAGGAACATTGATTCAAAAGAACTAGATTGTCTTTTAGTAGCATGGTTAGGATAGGCAGATGAGTCATGAGGAAGATTACTGTTATAGTTGATGTCAGGAAAAAAACTGGGGTTTTATGTATTATATTTCAGCAAGTAAAATACATAAAAATTTGGTCTCTTTAGCAAGATCATCTGGTTTCACTAAGTCTTGTGTCACCCTTTGAGCAGTCTACCTTCTATGTCTGAGGGATGAAATGCTAGAATATAAAAAATAGTTAGAAGTTTTTCTGCCAGCGTTATTGCCACTAGACAATTTTCCAGAATGTGATTGATGGTAAAGGTTTCTGCATCATACATAATAATTCCAGGTGACTTTTGCAGACTGCATTTAAGTTGAATGGCATCTGATGTAATTTAATGAGCAAATTGTCCTTTATATGAACAGCGAATCCTGTACCACCAGTTCCTGCAGCCTTTCTCTCCAAGCAACATTAATAATTGTCTTTTCTGAGTTATTCCTTTACCTTTTTTTTTGGGGAGTCTTAGACTTCATCCATCTTCCTGGTAGTGAGGGAGAGCTGTGTTACACTGTTAGAATTCAAGACAATCTAAGTTACAAAAGAATACTTTTCTTCATAGCACTATTTTGCAAAGTATGCATGCGTGGCAGGAGAGTTACTTTTATTTTTTTAACTTGAGGCAGATAGTGTATAAAGTGTATAAAATTCAGTGGAAGCCCAAATTGAACTGACAGATTATACACTAGGATTTGAAGAAATGACGTTAGTATAATATAGGAGGAAAACCCAGTGTGAACCAGCCTTCTTGAAAAGGGATAAAAAAATAAATTAATTTGTGATAATACTTATTTTAGGGAGAAGGAAATGAGCTGAAGTAGAAATTATATTAGTCTTTGCAGTCTTGCAAAGAAGGGTGATGTATATAAAAAAGCAACTAAATAATTGTGGAAGTTATGCTTTGATATTTGTGTTCTTCTCTCTTAATTCTATGTATGGCCACATGTAACTATGGCAGGTGAAGTCAACTTTTTGGAAACAATTCTAAAAAGTTCTGGTTTCAGCTGCAAATGTCAAATATCATCCTAAGGCTGTTTCTGAGTTCTCTCTTGTGATGGGCATTGGCAAAAATCCAGAGAACAATAATGTAAACTTGATTTTCAGTTTTGAGTTAGACACATAAGGAAGAAATTTCTGATCTATAATGTAATTTGAAAACCCAACTTATACTTAGACAAGAATTAAATATTCTATCCGTATCTGATTTGGTTTTTATTGATGATCTATAGATGGTGTGGCCATTATTTCTGTGAAAAACTGCTCAGTTTTCTTCAAGCATTTCTCCCTATGCTGTTTTACCATCTGTTGATGAATGTAAGTAAATATTGTTATTGTAAAGATAGTCTCTAGTCTGGCCTGTAACGTGTGATCCAAATTAAATCTTGGCTCTCTGGGGAGTTTGTGATTTTTAGTGGTTCTGAGTGTATGTGACTGAGAGTGTGTATAAAAACCACAAACCACCAAGGTCATTTTTATTTATTTATTTATTTGCTTTGGAGACCCCGTCCCTGCTTTGGGAGGGGGTGCTAGAAATCTGGGTGCATGAGGTAAGTCCTTCTTACATATGGAGTGAATTAGGAAAGGCTGAGAGAGAAAAATACTGCATTTTCCAGCATCCATCAGTATGAAACTGGAATATGTGTTAAGCAGCTGCCAACTTTACATGCTGAGCAGAATACTGACAGTAAGCTTGTCATCTTTAAGTTGCTCATTTTACCAATATGTTTCTCTTTGGTCTTGATGGAGGGAAAATCTTAGGCAATCTCAAGTATATTAAGTAGTGAAGAACACCAAGTTAGAATTGTTTAAATGGAAAATTTAGCCACATTAATAGTGCATCATCTTTTTTCTATTAAGAAAAAAAAATAGCAAAGGTTACAGGACAAAATTTAAATAAAACCAAGTTAAATAAAGACAGAGTGGCCCCATGGTGGGAAAAGAATTAGCCTAAAACAGCTTGAGAGGAAACAAACACATAGCAGGTCTATGTTCTGTATCTGTAAATAAATACAAAATTAAACACTGAAAATTGACCTAAGAGGCTCTCCTTGATTTTGGAGGAGATAATTCATTGGAAAAGTCAGAATAACAACAGACATAAGTCAGGTGTATTTGAAAAAAGAACTAAATTCTTAAATATTATTCAGAAAAGTATTTAAAATAACACCAACAGTGTGTGAAATGATACTCTTTTGGGTTATAGTTGTCTACATGATATTATTCTCAGTAAGTAAAGGAAAACAAGGGAAGGGCTCACTTTTCTGATTTTTTTACAGTGTGAAATTCAGCCATTTTTCCAGATGTCTCTGTACAGATGTATCCAGTTGGGCAAGCCAAAAGGGTATTCTGCTGTTTCATTGAATAGAGCTCTTTGTAAATTCAGCACACTACATTTATATAGTATTTGGCTAAGCAGCTACCTGAAGTGATGCAGAGAAAGCAGATGAAATATACTCAAATTTAATATCTTGTGCTTTCACTTGTTCTGAGAAATATTTTTCTCACTGAAATGTTAAATGCTAGTGTGAACTGAAATTAAATCTTAAGAGTAAGAAAACATCTAGGACTTCATTTTTAAAGATATAGGAAAAAAAAGACTGCAAAACATATTCTATGAATCAACCATATAATTCCAATATGAATAATGAAATAAATTTTAATGGTATTACTAGAGGGTGAATTAAGCAGTTCTCAACTGATTAAAATGACATTGTGCACTTTGAAACAACACTGAATAAAGCATCAGATTGGAAACCTTGTGAAACCTTGTGATCAGAGAAATATTCATAAGTTCTGATCAAGTATATAGTAAAGACAGGCCTGAATCAATGTCCTTTGTACCCTTATCCAAAGTAGACCAAAATGCTGAGGCATGTAACATTCCTGTTGTTAGTGTATCATTCAGAATAACTTCCATGATTCAAGTTAATGCACTATGAATACTCCTGGCTTCTATTAGGAACTCTATGTCCCCTCTTCTGGACAGCAGAAATTATTTTAATTGCATACCCTGCATGCTGGCATAAAAGAAACATTTTCACTTACTCTCTCAGTTCCACAGTTTAACTCAAAGTGTTAAAAGTGCTTCTGCTAAATATAAACCAGGTTTTCCACTAGCTCTTTTCTATTTTAGATTTCTCAATATTTCTCAGTATTTCTCTTGATTTGGCAGGTCAGTCTGTTTATAGAGGCACTGACCATGATTACCTTCCGTTGGTTTTGCTTTTGCAGGAGGCAATCAGAACTTTGTAGAGTCAGGGTTTTTTCTTAAGTTTCCGAAGTTCTTCTAATTGAGAGATGAAGAGAGACAGAAGGAGATAGAAAACTTGATGGCTTTTTAACAAATACATTTTTAAAGTGTATTTGCCTAATGGCAACATTATTAATTGAAACTTTTTAAAAGAAATATCAAATTTGTCCTAATCTGCTAAAGTCCTATAAAAAGCAACACTGTAAGAGCTAGTAGTCTAAACATGCTGATATAGAATGGTTCTAGTTTAGGAATATAAAGCTGGTGAGGTTCAGTCTCGGGTTGCTTCTTGAGTCACTGATCGACAAAACAGCTACCATTTGATGGTTCTGGTTTCTGCTTCACCTGAAGCATTTCAGTGTGAGAATTGTAGGGGAAAAGTACAGTTCTTCTAATAAGACAAAAACTGACAGAACTGTTTTTGCTCAAAAGTAAGCAAAAAATTGCTGTGAATTGGAATGAAATTTGTTGAGTATTGGCACCAGCACAGCTTGTTTTAGTACTACAATTAGAACGAGTCTGCAGCCTTCATATATCCAAACTGACATCAGTCTGGAGTGACTTTTCCAGAAAGTGTAGTATGGTGAAAAACAGAGTAATGTGTAGGCATCCTCAGCAGTGGCATGCCAAACAATGAACCATGTGGTTTACTGGTGCAGTTTTTAAAAAAAGGAACTGCTACAACATGACTGTATTTCCCTACATCCACCCAGAAGGCTGGACAGTGTGCAGAAATGGATAATTTAGTGTGTGACTGGGATGCATGTTTAAGAAAGATCTACCTTACACCATGGTATGAAATGATCTCATGACTTGTAAATAGTTTTCCCAGATTAATTATAATCCTGAAATTCAGGAATATTTTAAATCACACTGATTATATAGATAGATTATAGTCTTTATGTGTATACACATGATATACATAATTAGAGAAATGTGCTTCATTCAAACCAACTGCAATCATGAAATTACTTTTTCCCATTAAACTTCACAGGAGGCTGTGATTACATCCTTTTTATTTTTAATATGAGTTCCCTGCAATTCCCAAGCTCTCAAATGTTTCAAACCAGCTGTAGTAGTAGGACTTTTAATTATACTCTTGCTTAGTGAGTGACATATAGCTCTTTCTCAGTTTGAATTAGCCCTGGAAAAACAGATAGGAGTAATATGAACTAAAAAACTAAATGCAGAACAGCTGTGGACAGAAATAAATGCCTTGATTGAAAACACTCCCCTGATAGTTTCCTTGAATGTTGCTATGGTACAAAAGTTGCATTTTTATTATAGGTTTCCTAAAGTGACAGATGTTCTTTAGAGCACCTTTCCTGTGCTTTTACCTTTAATTTTAAAAACTAAGTTGTTAATTTGCAATATACTTCGATATATTGAAAAAGACAGCACATTATTTTTCTTACAGTGACTATGTGTAAATTTACCATATGTAAAATGCATCTGGACAGAATCTTTTCTGGGAAAGGGTCTAGCCTGCATTGGGTGGAATTTCTGATGATTTAGAGGTTATTAATAACCTTCCTGTAATTGAAAAATAAAAAAACTATGAAATGATTGAACTGAAAGTGATAAGCTTTATCAATTAAAAGTGTATTTTTTGATAAATTTTATTTCTCGATAAATTGTATTTCTCTTTTTTAAAACTTTTAATTTCAAAAATATTAACATTTTGTTTTAAAAATATAACCTGTGCCACTATAAATATACAAATTTTTAATTGAGAACTTAATATTTGATGCATTTTTACTTAGGGTAAAGCAGGTTAATAGTATCTGAAAAATGAACCTGAGCCTTACTTCCATCACAGTAGCAATTCTTCAGTGCCATGGGAGTTTTTAGAAAATAAGCAGGAAAATTATAATAAAACCACCAAAACAAGTCTGTCTTAAAGTATGGTCTCTGGAAATGACACTTCCAAGTTCCCAGGTGCAGTTGGATTGTTAACTGTGTCAGCAATCCAAGCTCAGAATCCAACAGATTCTGGGCTTGGTGCTTCTCAGCTCAGTAGCACTTTGTGTAAGCAACCACACAACTTTGAAACAAACAACAACTTGGGGCATGAATCCAGAACAGTTGCAAAAGCATAGACTTTTCTCTTTGTCTTGAAGTAGTTGTATCATTGCTGAGCATGACTTTTCATAACGAGCTGGGCTTCTAAATTCACTTTCTATCAGCTTTGTCTCGTTCATACTCAGGATTTAGCTAAGTGTTCAGATAGACATCACAAATCTCTGTTGACTTCCATAGCTAACCAATGACATGAACTGCAATTTAGAGACTTGCTTTTGATATCAGCATGATATTAGCCTGAGATAAGTGTTACAATGCTTGCTGGGGACTTGGTATGATTACGGACATGCCCCCGCAGAGTTGGCTGGTAGAAACTGTGGCAGCATGGGGCAGAAAACCTCAAGTTCTTTGGAATGACAATATTTTAGAGGAGTGATAATACTTGTTTCATCCCAAAGCCTCTTAAGGACGTCCTTCACTTTGGGAGGTTGGAAGTATGTACCAAACTCTCCCTGAAGAGTCAAGTGGAAAAAATTTCTCCTGGAGGAATTCAATCCAAAAATCTAACTCACATGTGTTGACTCTCTTTTCTGCTGGAGGAACGTGTCTCTCTTAACCAGGTACAGGTGTCACAAGCAGCTAGTTTAATACCTAACACTGACATTGGCTTGGGAATGTGTGTAAAATACCCAGAGCAGTGTTTCAAAGACATTTTGAATGGTGTCATTTTTGTCCATCTCACAGGACATACTACCAGAAGAAACTACACCAAGCTCCTTTTGAAATCTCTGACTAAATGCTTGAACATGCAACACTGCTAGTGCTGAATACCCTCTTTGCATACATTTTTGCATAAGAAGTTGCTATACACCTATGTAGTTCTCTTGAATCAAACAATATCACTACCCAGAGTTTAAATTCTGGATTCCTTGGCCAGATTTCTATTCTTTGAGAGGTTATAGCAGTCTTCTAGCTGGTATTAATAAATAAATGTAATATTTTACACTAGAAAAAATAGCTAAAGTCAGAAAATTTCAGTTCATACAGCATAAATAGCTGACATTTCTGTCACCTGCAGCTTCCTGAAGATTGATACATTTGGGGTTTTTATATTGCAAGATAAGCTTCATAAAACTGTACTAGAGAAAGAATGGAGAATGAAGGCAAATATGGATTTTGCAATTACATCTGAGCATAAATCAGCTTGCTTCATATTGCTTCCAAGTTTTCTGTTCCCTTATTTTGGATAAAATGAGCTAGTTAAAACACAAATTAAAATGCAATTTTGAAGAAAAATGATTGTTCTTTGATTTTTGTGTTTTGATAAAAGTGATGCAGTTTTTAAACAATCTGATGTTCAACCTGAATACTTGGGCTATTTCAAGGGAATGTACAACAGCTAACCTTTCACCACCAGAATTTAAACTTGAATTAATACCTTCATCCAGGCTGTCAAAATGTGAATGGAGCATGTTTTACAAGATCCTAAAAGTAGGCTACAAAAATGCTGCTTTCCTAACTCCATTTGATTCAAATGGATTCCTATGTAGTATTTTCAGAATTCCTCACCACAGTTAGTTTTGCTCTGGAATCTGATAGCCAGTTGCTTTTTCAGCTGAAGCAAAACAAAACAAACAATGCAAAATTGTCCTCAAAATGAACACTGACAATAAAAGCCCAGCTGCTGTAAGAAGAAGCTGTTAATTCTTACTGGTGTGGGAATAAATCACAAACTCTAAAGGGCTTTCCTAGGATACATTCAGAGAGGAGTGGGAGGACAGTCATTGCCTTCCTTTACTTAGGCAGCATGAGAAGGACATCTCAGCCAGATCTTGGACATGAAATTTCTTCCCACTAATGAGAACTATTTTTAAAGCACTTAGAATGTTTTGTTAGCTATAGCAATAATAATGGAGTTATTAATATAGCATCACTCTGTCTAGACAGATCTATATCTAGCTGAAAATGATGAGAACAAAAAGAAGAGAAACAGATTTATTTCTGAATTCAAACATCTCTAATTCCAAAAGTTTCACTGAGTTCCCACCACCCACCATGCTGAAATGACACTAGTGTACAAGAAGTTGGCAGAACATGATGCTTATGGCAAGCGTGCACCGTTACTTTTTTGGATTGCACCAAGGACTCACTGCCATGTTTAGCAGCCAGGGCTCAAAGGTTGCTCAAAGGCCAGAGCTGATATCAAAAGTCAGGTGGCCCAGTTACACAAATAGAACTAGAACTCACTGTGAACCAAACACATGTGTCCCCAAATGTGAGAAATGTATTTGTAAAGGATTCTCAAAACCTGACTGAATGCTCACACAGTCTTGTACATCTGTATGTAAACTCTGAGATAAGGTGTGCTGACTTAGAAAGGCCATGGAATAGAGATGACATTGTTGTGAGAGAGAGATTGAACTAGTTTCAAAGTTTCAAAACAAGTTTCAAACTATGGCTTTGCAAAAAGACGACAAAAATTAGAACTTTGAAAGATGCATTGTAGCATGACCCCGTGGAGTTAAATAATGGATGATTGGTGTTAGAGGTGTTAGCAGCATTGTGTGGCAAAAGCTAATAGGCTGAAAAACATTTATAAGGTATTGTATCCAGAAAACAGATTGGATTCTGATAGAATGGCATTGAGTTTTACATCTCTTGTGTCTCACCCTTCTATGAGACTGATAATGGAATAAAATCTTTTAAATTGATGCACCTCTCAGCTGCCCCGTCTCTGTAGAGCTGGGAGTTTCCAACCCCCAGACTCCTGCAGATCAGCACAACTCACCTGTCCTGTTCCCTCTGGAAACCTATGGGCCTGTACCTTTGCACCACAGGCCAAGCAGCCTTGCAACCTTTCATCCTTCCAGTTCAAGCAAGTGCTCAGTTCCCCCTGCAGCACCCACATTCCCTCCTGCTCCCGGTAATCTCTTACAAACCTGTGCCATGTGTGACCACCCACCCCCAGAGATGTCCAATTCCTTCCTTTGCTTGAGAAGCTCTTCCTCTGGGAGGAGCTCCCTCAAGTCAAGCAGCTGCCTCAAACTTTCATGTAGAGCAAACTGCCTTCTTCTTGCCTAAGGTGCTGTTTTCCCCCTACCACCTACCAGGTTCGTGGTTTAACACTTATCCAGGCTAAATTATAGCTCTCACGTAGTAACAGCATTGTGCAGTTTTTATACCATGTATTGTCTGGCATTGGGAATTTGGGTAGCTCCTGAATGACAAAAATGATTCCCCAGACTAACTCTCACTCATTGAACCTTTCATTCTTTTCCTAATGTTAAAATGTGCTTTTCAACATTTTTTCAGGATTTTGTAGGTCTTCCATTTTTTTTTCTGCTAGAATGTCAAATGCTTCAACTCCACTGAAAGTAGAGACCATGACTGCAATGCTGACCATTTTTCTTTTAGTGGTTCATAACACTCCTCAGGCACAGTGCAACTCTGTGGAAATATTCAGTGGTTTTCCATATTTCTGGATGTTTTAAACTCTGCTTATTACTGCAATTTATAACTCTTGTATTTCCATCAGTGAAAAAGGTCTTGAGAAAATGTGCTTGCAGAGTTCCTCATTGGGAGAGGAAGGAAGAGGGAAATACTGGGTATCAGTAGGGGTGGCAGTGTTTTACTGCAGTGAAAGCATCATGCTATGGTTATATCCTTGATCCCAAACTTGGAAACTGCACAAGGGTCTTCTACTAGCTCAATCCAAGTTCCCAAATCCTTAAATCCCCCCAACCTGTATCCCAGCAGATATCACCCAGCCAGCAATCTCATCTTCTCTGACCTCTATGTACCAAGGCCTTTCCATTCATTATCAGTGTACTCCAGTGCTATTGATGCTTTTTCTTTGCCAGGTCACTCCAGACTCCTGAGATGATGTCTTGAAGCTTTCTCCTCCACTGTGTCCTGGATGCTCATCTGTAAGTTCCTTATTTCTGTCTACATTCAAATCCTTTTCCACCTGTGCATTCACCCCATTAACCTCCCTCCCCATTCCAAGTCTCTGTGTCTGTAGGAACAATTACTGACAGGTCAATTTATGTTTTTAAAGCTATGGATTTATGAACCTTCCCCATGTCCTCTTTCATTCCCTTGGATGCTAGCGCCTGCTAGCTGGCTGAATGTATCCCCTTTCTTGGATCTGCCCTCAGAAATAAACATGCCCCAGCCCTTGTTTCTGGCAGATCTCTAAGAAAACCTGGACACTGGCTTCAGTAATCAAAAATCTGCTCAGAGGGCAAAGTTGGGATGAAGAGTCCATGTAGAGCCCTGTAGGAACTGCTGTCCTTCAGTTCTTGATTTATTTTACCCCTGGTGCACACTTTGCTCTTGGTTCTGTAATCACTCAGAGCAAGAAGGTCAGCTCCTAAAGGCCCACTTAAATCAGCATCTGTGGTCTAACTGATCAGCATTACATAAGATGAACTTGAGCATAAAATAACCGGTCCCAACTGAAAGGTAAATTGCTGCACAACATATGCAAAATACATGATCATGTGAAAGATGAACAAATTGCTTGGCTTCCTTCTCCAGTTCTGTAATCTCTTCCATGTGGGAACATCTCTGTCCTCATTCAGATCCCTCATGGCCTCCATGGAGTTCTGTCCCTTCCTGCTGTGGCTCTGGCCATGAAGCAGCAGCATTTGACACGATCCTTGAAATGACTTTTCTGAATCTCTTGTTTCCATAGGGTGTTTTGTGAGGCTTTAATGAGGCTGAGGGAGAAGCAGAATGAACAGGAAGAGAGGAACCTGGGTTTGTGCCAGAACATGTGGTGGATAGTAGTAATATGATTTCTAAAATGGAGGTGTTGCAGCCAATGAGCTCAGTATTTCCCATATTAATGAATTTTAAGGTTGGCAAGAAGCTGCTTAGACAAACACAAGAAGCGTAACTAGGAAGGATAAGAAATACTCTGTTCATATTACTCTCCCCACCCATATTTGTATGTACACAAAACCCCCTCTGTTTATTTTAAATTCTCCTCAGATTAAACAGTGAGATGACTTTAAATGACCAGTTTGGCGGCAGTTTGGAAATATTATATCCAGAGAGAATTTTATTCCCAAACTGAATTATATGTAGCAAAGTGCAAGTTAATAATTTGGCCATGAAAGAAATAATAAGATTAAAAAGTATTTCTTAGTATCAGTCAGCCATATGTATTCCAGAACAATTAGTGGTTTTGATTATTTGGATGAGGTTCCTGTGTTGGCACTTGCTGGGAATACAGCAAAGTGACAGTGAAAAAGAGTAGTATAAAATTTTAATTCTCTTGATACTGTCCAGAGTGGCAATATTTTTTTCCCCTGAGTTATTGACCTAAACATCTATTTTGATTTTGTTGAATCCTGAAAGGGATGATGCTTTAGACTTTTTTTTTTTAACTAAAAATGAGTTGAAACACTAATTTTCCCAGGTTTTTTAGCTTTCCAAAGCCTGCTGAAAGGAGACAGTATTTGTTTATACCAGACTCTTCAATTTTTTGAAGGTTTCCATTGGAACTACTGTAGAAAGATAAAATGTTTTGCATATTTGCTACTGTATATTCTGTTGTAGTTCTAACTTCAACACCAATATATTTCCTTTGCATTTGTGCTTTGAATTGGTTTCACTGATGAAGACACAATAAATTATACATAAAAGAAAGTGATCTTCTAAGATGATGTTCATTAGGCAGTTCTAACTTGTAACGCATCAGAAACCATATGCTTTGTGCATTGGCTCACAGCTGTAAAACTGACTTGAAATTACCAAATGAAGGCTTGGTGCCAGTTTCCAGTGAAACCAATGACAAAATTTCATTTATTTTGATGGTTCAGAGCGAACTGTGCAATATTCACAACTACAAATTAAAAGTTTTTGGTTTTGAGCCAGTCTCATTTTTCCTTCTGCAGGTTTGTAATGCTGAAAATATAGGCAAACCCCCTTCCCCCTTTTTTAGTGTATGAAGATATTAAAAAATCTAGTCTGTTTTTCAGTCATTTTAGTCCCTTCTGTTTTTTCACTGCAAACCAAGTAACTCAGGGCAGTCAGGCTATAAGGAAAAGGAGACTGAAGTGTCAAATGTTTCTGGTCACACCTCAAGTGATACAGAGAGCAGCATGCCTGTGTGAGCTCTCATAGCGTCTCAGGGGGTTGGAGGGGCAGGTGCTGTCCCTCAGTGTCCATGACATTGCCAGACATACCATTCCACTGCAGATTCCATTCGTAATCTGACCGTGAGCTCAGGTTGTAAAAGGAGAGACCATTTACTTTGTGGGGAGAGGGCTGTTCAAGCACCAAAGGGGCATTTTGGGAAATGATCTCACCCTTTGTTAAAAATCCATGTAATTTATTAATATCATTGCTCTATATTGTATGGAACTGTCTGTCATCTGCACTAGGACAAAGCCTGTAACATGCCGCCAAATTAATGGTGGAAGGCTTCCAAACTGTTGAAGGGATTTCTGAACATATATCCTTTTGTTGAGGATGTATGTTCAGAAAGAAAAGTGTGTGAGTGGTATCTCTTTCACGCTTCTCTTTTTTGCTTTCCCAACTTTTAAAAGATTTCTGCCCCTTTTAACCTTAGAAAAGAGGCTAGGCTTATGTCTTGTAGACTGAAAGTGTTCACTGTCTAAGAAGTTTGAGCCTCTTAGCCGGGAGTTCATGCTGGACTTCAAGTGAAAACCTATCCATAATCCTGGAATCATCATGAAGCAGAGCATGTTTGAGGCATTTACAGCCTCCTGGCATTGTTGCTGAGGGACAAATTCAAATGGCTGATCTGCCAGGCTTGTCAACACCTTTGAAATGTGCTGCCTCGCCTGGTCCCTCAAAAGACACCTTGGAGAGAGACAGGGAGCCAAAGTGACAGACAAAGCCAGAGTCCGCCTACTTGTCGCATTTTCTCCCCTTGTTTCCTTTCCTGTTTTATATTTGCCTTTCTTTTGGCTTGTTCTTATCCCAACACTAATGTTGTAATATTGGTAAGTGGTTTAATTAGAAGATTTATTAACTTGTGTTTTTAATCTTTTTACTGAGAAAAAGTACCAACAACTGAACATCAAAATAAAAGCTATTACACAATCCAATAGTTGGGTGCAGTCTGTCCCCTTTGAATTCCATGGCTAAATTCCCATTTGCTTTCATGGGAGCCTATTAAGGAACTAGCTAATGTTATTTTGTAATATGTATGCCACATGGGGTCTCAATTTAGTCACTTAACTAAAGGCACCCAAACAAGTGGCCTTCATTTTATTGCTGTGAATGACTCAAGTAACTAAAGGGGAAGACAAGTGCCTAATTTTAGTATGTCCACAGTTGAATATGGTAACCACAGTCCAGTACCATAACATCATTTATATGGGTTGGCATTTATCAGTCACACTGGGAATGGCTTAATAAAGAGTGCTTCAAAAACACTTCTGTTGTGTATATCCCATAAATCTAAAGTAAAAGCAGATAGCAAAGTAAAGAAGTAAATATGGAACAAAAATATGGGATTAGCTTGACAAAAATAAATTAATACCTGTCTGAGGCTTTGTTCATGTTAGTAATTAATACCTTTTTTCAGTTAATTTTTAATATTTCAAATAATTAATGTCTTAAAAATATAAAGCAATTTAAACTGTCATCAGAGCTGGGATAGGGCTTGTCTGGAGCAGCATTCTGCAATTTGGTGAAAATCCAGGTGCTTAATTTAGAGCAAAAAGAGTTCAATGCACTTGGTTATTAAACACAAAGCTATAAACAAGTGCTGCAATATTTGGGAGATAATGACCTCCAACATCACCTAATTTTTAAAAATTAGGTTTCCAAGCCACAGTAATATAAACTAAGATACTTGGAATTTACAAAGCCATTGTTTGCTCTTTTCATAGGATGAATATTAGAATTTCTCTTGTCTGTTTGAGGATTAAGGCCAAATCTGATTTTTTGTTACACCTTTGTAAAGCAGAATTGCAAGTTCCACTAGTTTTAAAAAACTGTATATATTCAGAAAGTATGGGTCTTTATAAGAATAGATGTATAAGTATCTCCTGGCTTTAAGTGTTAATCAACATATGCATCACACAGAGCATATGCATATGCCTGTCTCTTGAGACCACATATTTTATTCCTTTAGCACTTTGGCGTGTGAGCTTTGTGATTTATGCACATATATATAATGAGAAAAGTCTCATAATGTTTCCCTTCTCAGTGACACAATTGTGCTGGAGTTCTTTGCTTTTTGACAGCTTTCAGTGTGTGATTATGGGTTAGGCTTCTTTTGGTAAGCCCTGAACTATTCTTCATTTCCCCTGGGGAGCTGTGTACAGCTTCTGCATATTTATCTCAGCTCTCCATTTTTCATTTGAATCTTCTCAAGAAAGTGACAGAATTACTTCTGGCTTCTACTTAGTGGTGTGCAAGATGCCTTTATTGTTTAGGAGAAAGGCATATTCCAGACTTTTCTAGTATCCACCTTTCAAGCCTCAATCTTACAGGATGGGAGATCCTAATCTTCAGAATTATCTCTGCCAGTGGTCTTGCTTTGACCTTGTTTGGGCCTTCAAAACCCACATATGCTTGGTCAGGTTATATCATACTACTTCAACAGAAGATTTTGTCCAGCAAAATTTGGTAGGTCTTGAGAAGATTCCTTCACCCTAAAAACCTTTGTTGCACTCTTCCTTGTTCTTTTTTGCTGGTAACCCCAGAATCAAGGCACCAGTAAAATTTGCCAGGAAAATGATTCCAAGAAAAAGGTACTAACCATATTCTGTGTCTTTGTCCCAGGAGATGTCTGGGTCCTAGCAGGTTGACCGTGTCACTGTTGTCACGGTAGCAAGTCCACTGTGAGTAACGCAGTCTTTATGGGTAGTGCCAAGTGGTTATGTACTGTGAGTAACACAATCTTTTGGGATAGTGCCAGGTGGTTGGAAGCAATCTCTGTGTTGTCACGATTGCTGGGACATGGAACAAACCCAGGCCCTTTACCACTGACACGGTGAATGTCCTCAACCCTTTGGGCATCTGTCTCCTGCACCAGCTGTCTGAACTTGACGTGTTAAGAGCACATTTCCTTCATTAGCCCCAAGATCCAAACCAAGATTTCAGTACCAGCAGAAGTTCCTTTGTTTCTCCTCTGAATAAAAAGTGCATTTTATGAGAGGCAATGAATGCAAACAACCATGGGTGGGCAGAATGTCTGTTGGAAGCTCGTTCTTCAGCAGAGACAATGCGTTTCTGCATTGCTGCTGGGTCTTTTGATAGGCTTCAGAAAGAGCAGAAGAAAAGGAGTTCTTGGCCCTTAGTGATAACTGCCTAAGTTTCATTCCTGGAAATATGTGGCATGTATCAGGATGAACACTTACACTCCTTTCAGACACCAGCTTGACATGTTCTGCTGCTGTGGCTGTTTTGCTATCTTTTACCCTTCTCCAGGAACAAGTCAAACCCTGGATGTTATTGAAAAGACTAGTGTGCCTTTTCATAATTGATTAATTGAGTAAGACTTGAAGCTGGTGCTAATGACCTTCACTTACATCCTTTCTATGAACCTGCAGCAACTTCCTTGCTGACATATCTGTCAAAGATGTGTTTATTATTGAATAGTGCTTCCTTTGGAAGGATAAAAGAAAGTTTTTCTATCATATCCATTCTTCATGGGAAGTTTCTTTCAAGATCTATCCTTATTTCTGGGTCAGAATTCCATCTCAGTCAGAAACTTAAATTTTGTCAATTATTGATGTCTTTCCTCCACACATTGAATGCTAGTAAAGCGCTGCCTTATTTCTTGTTTCTCTTCTTAGTTCAGATTTCTGACAGGATAAGAAATTCCAGGTGTTTTCTGAGGCTCTTTCTGTCAGCAGCTTAATGATCTGGAGATGTTGTCATCTTTGTGTGCAGACTGTTCATATAGATGAGAGGCTGTCATGGCCTGTTTTGAGACTGCAGTCAGGACTGCACCCATGATTGGAGAGAATGCCACTAGCTCTTCAGCTAAGTGGGTGGTAATGTTGAGAAATTTCACCTTCCCTGTCATCTGATGAGCATTCATGTGGTGCTCTTTTCAATTTCATGAGATCCCTGGCCATCTGGGAGCATCTGGGAATGGTGCTGCACTTGGCAGTGTTCTTGCAATTTTTCTTGGTATGAAGAACTTCCATTACCTCTCTGGGGTAAATATGCAGCCTTCCTCTGGGCTCATGTTGTGTCAATATACATGTGTGCAACCACTGAAGTAGAAAACCAGCTCATTTAAAAGTAAGATTTTTTTCTAAGTATGTGTAGAGATTTTCTGCTTGCAGTGGACATGAAGAAAGACAAAGAATAACCTTTTCCTCTAGACAAAAGAGTGGAAGGGAAAATAATGTAGAAAGAAAAATTACATGGTAGAGAAGAGGATATTTTCCCTACTTTGTTCCATGGCATGACTGTATTTGTGTACTACATCAATTTACTGGTAAGTTGCCTCTCTTCCTTTCCAAAATCTGCATGTCAGAAATGCTAACAGAAGTATTAGCACATTGAATGGGCCATCATACTGCTTTTGGGAAAGCATTAGCCAGGGATGCTAAGCCTCACTTCTTGCTTTCAAAGTGTACCACATGAATGAATAGCATTAATCATCACTGTTAGTCATTAGCAAGTAACCAGTTGCAACTACTGGGATCTAGAGGCAATTTTTTTCCTGAACTTGCTTTTCATGCTGACATTTGCTTAATTAGTGGCAATAAGGCAGTAATCCTTGCTACTGGGGTCAGAAAAATCTGACACCTGCTGCATCATGGGTATAAATATTTCATAAAGATTCTATCTTTTCAAGTGATGCCCAGTAGTTCAGGGTTTGACTCTTAGCATGAGGGAGCCATTGTGGACTGCTTGTGTTAATTGTCCCGTTGCTTGCCGTCTTCCAGTGCCCTTAGGAAACTTGCTTCACTTTAACCCCCGTTTTATGGCTGCCTCCTTTTCTTCATCATAGATAAGAAAGATTTCGTGATGCTTTTCTGTGCTATGTTTAGAATCTTAAATTCAAGACCTGAATTTCTCAGGCAAATTCAAAGTTAGTCAGGACCTCCCAGGGTCTGTCCCCCAGTAAGAACAGAGAAAGAGGAAGCCACTGCAGTGGTTGAAGGGCTGAGTTATACAAAGGGTTACTAAACTGCCCTGGCACCCACCTTCTTTCTGAGCCAGAAGCAAATTTGAAAAAGAAACTGCTGTGCATCACTTCCCTAGCAGAACATGCTGCAGACAAAAGGAACCGAAACCACAACTAGAGAATTGGATTTCCCCTGCTTTCTCCAAAATAAATATTTGTTTGCAACAAAAGCAGCCGGAAGAATGAGACATGCACCTTTGACACTAAAAGCTTGTGTGTTTGTGCCAGCTGCAGTAGAGGTATGATCCTCCACTGAGTGCTACCTAAGGTCAGGCTGAGCTCCATCTCCCCCAGCTTGTGAATTAACATCTTCAGCTACTTGCGCTAAGCAGAGAGAGGAAGAAGGCCCAGGGAGTCCAGTGGGAATCTATAGCAAGTGAAAAGGAAAATGAGCAGTGAGGCTGCCTCTTGGAGTTGCTCCCTACACTGCTCCTTCCAAACAGCAGCATCATTTCCTCCACAGCCATTGTGCAGCAGCCTCATGTGCTGGCTTTTGGAATGAGCTTCAAAGGGAGGAGATGGGTACAAAAGTATCTGTAGAGGAGCCCAAGCCCAGCAGGCAGCTCACAGCCATTATCTGGATAAGCAGCTCCAGGAGATGGTTAGCAAAAAGGAGCGGCAGTGAAGGTGAGTTCTTGGGAGTACAAGGAGTGTATCCACCTCTGGATGCTGCCTTTGAAAGGATCCACGCATCTCTTAGCAGGGCTCATCCTTTAAACAAGCCCAGTACTACAGATCTGTGCTTTGAGCAGTAGCTTAGCAGTTAGAAGCTTTAACTAGAAAGAGGACAACACCCTTCCCCTCATGGTTTGAGTGGGTTTACACACCAGTTCTCCATTGTCTCAAAGGTGGCCCAAAAGAATATATTCCTTCTGTGAGTGGTTGGAAAGGCAACAGATTACTAGTAGAGGACATAGCAGAGCAATGTTTCTAGCTGATGGAGTCAGCTGGAAAAGCCTTTTCTGAACTCTGGAGAGCTGTTCATCAAGCATCCTCATAGGGAGGCTGTGCATGTGACAGATATTCTTGTACTTTGAAAATTGAGTGCCTCATAACTTGGTTTTTCTTTGTTTTTCTTGTACCTTATGCTTCAAGGTAAATTGACCCTTTAATGGCAAATCTCTGTCTCATATATTTTCTTTATTGCACCTTTATGTATAAAGGCACAGTAAAGAAAATGTATGGGACAGAGATTTGCCGTTAAAGGGTCAATTTTTAAAAGCAGTTACCACATGAGATTATCTGGAGTACCACAATTATGGCCTTTCGCAAGCTGAGGGAAATGTTGTGGTGTCTCATATGGCACCATTTGCTAACACTTAGCCGAAGAGATTTTTATGGCCAGCAAGCACTCTAAATTCATACTGTTTAGCTTCACTTTTTTTTTTTCTCTTGTCCACTTTTCCAGTTCTCATTTTCAGCTGTTACCTGGCATGAATTTGCACAGAAGAACCTCCCCTGTCATCTGAAAGCCAGAAAAATCCATTCAGATTAGGAGACGGAAGGAGATTTAGAAAGAGTCTCTCTTGGATCGTGCTTTTGCCTTCACAAAAGCCATATTTTTATTATGCCCTTACATAACCTGTCCCCTGTTTCAAATACTGCTTGAAAAAAATCCTCCTTCGTACAAGAACATGACCAGCTGAGTAAATAAAAAAACCTGTTGAACTTGTGGATTGTACTTACTGAGGTCCTAACTATTTTGATACATGTGCCTGCATAGCAATACTTTGGAGAGAAATAGTGATATTGAGACACATGAAAACAGTTGGTAAAGGCTACAAGTTAACCTGAAAGCATATTCCTGGTAACACAGTTAAAGGAAAGGGAGAGGTGCTCAAAGGTAAATTCAGGTCAGTTGGCATCTTCAAAAACAAGACTTGGATGACTTATAAAACAAAGTCATATGCAGAGAGGGAACAAGTCACAGAAACACCAAATTTACCACAGTGTCATGAGAGTGGAAAGGAGGAAAAAAAATGACAAAAAAGAACTCAGCAGTAAAATGAATATATTCATGCAGTGTCAGTCTCTCCAGACAAGAAATGGTGCCAAGCAGAACCGCATCAGCGTGTGGCCGCTTCTTGCACTGACACTAAAAACATCTGTTGAGGTACAGCGTTTATACTGTCTGCCAAACAAGAGTTTTTTAATCTTAAAACATATGCTGGAAATAGGAAAATTTGGACAAGAACAAAAAGAAAAAAGAGGGGTGGGTGGCCAATAAATTAAAAGTGAGAAGTGGGGAAGGACAGATTTGAGACAATGTTTTCCACATAGTGCATCACAGTTAACTTAAGTCATCTCAGGTCACCAAGGAAAGCAAAGCTCATGAAGAAATTCTCGGATTGCTCAGAGAAGTTGAAGGAAACAGAGTGGTGCTCTTCATGTCAGGCTTCATCCTTTAAAATTTGGGTTTTGAACAGTTAACCATAAAACACAGGTTTTAACAAAGGTTTGGGAATACGTCTAATTTGAGATGCAAGAACTGATGCTGACAACAATACTCTTATTTTTCAGGCATGCATATCTCACATTTTTTGCAGAAAGGATGTATTTAAGCTCCTCTGCTGAGCCAGAGCCTAATATTGGCTCTTCAGAAATTGTGCCTCCAGCCTATTTGGTTAAATGCTTATCAAGTAAATTGTGGATACATACAATGAGTAAATTATTTAAAGATTATCACCTTTACATTTATATCTCTGGTTGAAGAAGCTAGAATGCAGAATTCAGAAATATTTCAGTGAGAATAATTGTCAGATATGACCAAAGAAGTTATTCAAATATTTCTAGGATATTTTTCAAATAAAGTCCCTAAGTATTCCTTATGATAAAATACTCTCATAGAAGGCAGCTTATTTTCATTTCTGAAATAAACTATATATTTTAAAGTACATTATTTGGTGAAGATATGTAAGTGATCCATTTCCCAAATATCATAATCATGTATGAATAGAAGATTTGATTTTGTGTCACAGACCCTCTGAAGTCAAGAAATTCTTTCATTCAAGTGAGTGTCTTTTTGATACCATTTCAGGTTTACAATATGTGGTACGTGTCTAAAGACAGAAACAGACAATGAACTCTCTTCTATACAATTTTCCACTCAAATAATTCCATGTGAATTTTAAAAGAGAAAATGCGCCTAGAGTAAAATGCAGGCCCCTAGAAATCAAAGAGGAAACTCCCACTCTCCAACAGATTTGAGATTTCAACTCTAGAATACTTGACTTTCAAGTACAAAAGATTTATGCTCAGTGAATCACTGAATATGGTAAATTTCATGTTTTCAAAATCTACATAAAATTAATTGTGCTGTATATCTTTCAAGATTTGCTTTATTTTATTTTTGTTCCATTTATTAAATGTTATATTTCTGAAAAACACCATAAAATATTCAGATGAATGGATTATACATATCATGGCTTACAGAAGTTTTTGTTCCTTCTAATATGTCGAATGGGAAAATTTAGACTTTGGATTGTGGTAGATTACACCTACTGTAGACAATTTATTTCTGGGATATAAAACATTTTGGAAAATATTAAAATCCAATTCTAAAATGAGTTGATGAGATGAAATGGGAGAGGTTTCCTGAGGGCAACACTCAGAGCTACAAAAATTTCTGCCTATTTGATAATTTTTGTCTTTGACTGAGTTCTATATATTAGGTCAGTATGTAGCTGAGTTTTATTTCACTTGTAAAAATACAGAGGTTTTGTGTGCCCAGATAACAGTTATTTTCAAATGTTTTTGCTTCTTCCTGAATCCTAAGAGAATATTTTCTATGACCTTCAGAAAGCAAAAGACAGTTTAAGCCTATGGATATCTCTCCCTTTGTTGTCAATGCATCACAGTTGGAAAAGCTGCAATTAGCGCAGGCACTGATGAAAAATCTCATTGGTTCTTCTGTTTAAATGCTAGTAAACAATTGCAGTTATTTCTTCAGGACTGGAAGACAACAACATTTTGAAAGACCACTAGGATATAAAGTATTCTAGGCTGAATTTTCAAATCAGATAATTTCTTAAAAGTTTAAGATCATTCTGAGGTTTCAGAGCTTTTTTCCCTCCCAGCAGGAGACTTTCCAGTGATCTGCAACAAGTGGCAACATAGACCACGTGGAAATGCATCTTGCAATATCCTTCTTCCAGTGAATGTTAAGTTTCTTGTGAGACCAAAGGTTTGGCTGAATCTTTGGTATATTTTAACACATCCTTACTTTTAGGTCTGTGAACTAAATTTGCAGATTATTTCCACTTTAATTTTCATTCTTATTTCTCAGAGAAATCCGACTAACCCCTTCTTCCTTGCTCAACATCTGTTTGTCTTCTTTGGTGAGAATCTGCACACTGCTCATTGCAATATGGAAGCCTGAGCTGCCAGTGAAATTTTGGTGACTAATAACTGTTGACCTCCGTGTTCAGAAAAAATTCATACATAGTGGATTAAATAAATGCATATATTAACATGTGATTAGAAAATTCATCCTCTGCTACTTGTCTGGGCTCGATTGACCATAATCAATGACTGATTTAGGTCTTGGATTCTATAAAAAAGCCCCAAAACTCCCAACTGGTGACATTTGCATTTTCTTCAAAACTTTAGACAACACAAAGAAAAGCAGTTTAAGGTTTCACCAAACTGTTGAGTTTTGAAAAAACATTTTCCCCCTTAATTTGAACCATAATTTTCTTAAAGAAAATTGAATTAAAAAACCAACTAACATGTTTTTGTAATTAAACAGAGTATTGAGCTATGCAAACAATAAAGATCCTTGTTTGAAATTAATTCCTGTCCTGCTTCTGGGATTACCAGGGGAATAAAATTATAGCAAAACAAAACAGAAAAACCTGCTACAGCCTAGAACTTGCACTTTACCAGAAGCAAAAGGAAATTTAGACTCAATAGTTTAGAGTTCTATTCTGTCTCCAAAACGCATGATTTGTTATAAATTTGACAATAAGAAAAATCTCATCACTCCTGTCATCAGAAGACAAAGCTGTACCTCTAATTTTTATTCTTTACAGCTCACTTGTTTACTTTTCTTCCTCTGTACTGAAGGGACATATTGAGGTGATTCTCAGGAATGTGAACATAAGAACAGTGCATCAAGTCAAGAGATAGTAGTTGTCTACATTTTAGAGGAAAAGTTTCCTCCTAGGGCAGGAAGCTTGCCTGGAAGTAAGAAAGGTCTCATAGAAAAGTCTGAAAACCTTTAGGTTGACTGTATTCTTCTTTTATATTTATTTGAAAATAAAAAAGAAACAAAAAAACTCACCAACTAAACCACAAGAGGCAAAATCTGACCTGTGATACTGTGTTTAAAAACCCCAGAAGCTGTTTTTAGAAACAGGTCATATTTCCACGAACAAACATTGCTTGTCAATTAACATAGTGAAACACTCAAATTGGCTTCAGAAGGTTAAGTCTTGCAGGATATCATGGTATTAAATATATCAGTTTTGGGGTCTCAGTCTTCTGAGGGTGTCAGTGTGCTGTAACTACCCATCAATCCTTTGCTCTGTTGAAATCTAACCATCTGGTTTGTGTTGAGCCTCTTGAATAAGCTACTGCTCCCCTTGTTCTTTGTGTACAGAGCTGCCTTTTGGAACACAATATTTGGTCAAGTTCCTTGGCCCACAGATTTCTTCTTCTTATCCAGTTGTCCTGCCCCAAGTGCCCCAGTTGTGCATGGGCTCTCAAGAGTCCAAAGTCAACATTGTGGAGGCATGGGCATGCTGAGTTTGTGGTTGAGGGCACATCCAAATGTTGCTACATCCCAGATTTGGTTCAAATACTTAGCATAGCCCATTTATTCTAATTAAATAAATGATATTTCTCCAAAGGAAAGAAGAATGGGGAGAGAAAATGAGCAGGGATCAACTGCTGAAGTGTTCCCTGTGTCAAAAAACATGAGCATTCCTGTAACATTACACTGACTCTGTCACCAGGGACACAGCGGCCCAGTTTCAAGTTTTTGCTCAATGCTCCAAGAGTCCCAAGTCACAAAGCTGTGCCCATGACTTAATACTGCCAGCATTAAGAAGATTTTCTGGGGAAAATTTTCAAGTACTTTTTTTTTTTTTTTTAATAATGTTTTCTTCAAGTTGAAAAGTCATATTGCCTCCCTAAGGGCCAGAGGCTAACACGTGGAATAGATATCAATGAATTGTTTTCATCCTACAAGCTAATGACCAGGTCAAAATTCCTTTAGTCTCTTCCTTCTCGATTGGGGAGTTTTAAAAATAAAATTTCTTTGCTATGCCACCTATTAGCTAAATGGTTTGTTGACCATTTTTATAAAGTACATGTACACATTTTAAATGCTTAAAAATGTGTCAGAATGTTGATTTATCTTGTTACTTTATTAATTTTTTTGTTCCAGCTTCCATTTCTTCGGGCTGGCATTCAACGATATAAATTTTCAGCGAATGCGTATGGTTATTTTATATCCTTTTAAGACAGGGGATTTTGCTGTATCACTCACTACATAATAAAATAAATGGAGGAAAACTTCTCAGAGCGCGCACTGCCAATTTATCCTAGAATGTCTCGGCTTGTACTGGCGCGCGGCCTGACCACTGCAGCAGCACGGCGCGCTCCGGCCACGCCGCTCCATCGCCAGCTTGCTGTGTGGCCCTGGGCAAATAAACGAGCCAGCCTCGGTTTTCCTTGCTCCAAAGGATGGCAGAGCTCATCTGCAGCACTGGAAGAACGAGACTTGCGAGGGTGGAATGAGTGAGCAGCGCTTTGATCCTGCAGCCGGGTACGGGGCAGCCCAGCTGGGCTGGCTGTGCCAGCTGGGCCCCGGCAGGATGGGCAGGATTCACTCTGGGAACCCTCCTGCTCTACTGCCGGCCACGGGCTGTGTACAAGTCATGAACAGGACAGGACTGCTAGGAATGTGCCTTGAGCTGCTTTATTTTCCAGCATCAGTCTCATTACGTGGTTATGACAATGGGAAGACGCCACCAGCTCACATCCCTGGCAGCAGACCAAGAACTTCATGATACAACTAAATTTATAAGTTTTCTGACCAATCACACAAAGCAAAAGCATATTGACGGCAGTTCTACCCAACCACTATAAGCACATGTACCTTTGTTAAAACAATGCTTGCTTATTTCAAAGAAAATACCTGTTTGTAAGCCTTAAAACACAATGCACAGAGCTCCATTATTAAGCTTAAAGTTTCCTAATATCTTGCTAGATAAACTTTTCTGTAGCTTAGGGAGTTATTCTAGACAAGCGTTAATACACAGACCATTGTTCTATTTGCCCTTGCTTTTCTACATTTCACATAATTTTTCTCTTGACCTATCTCATGGCTACAGCTTAGCTGTAATCACAGTTCTGCTCTCTCTGAGGCCTGCCTTTTGCAGCTTTCCCAAAACCCTCTGATTTTATGGATTCCCACACTGCTGAAGCCATGGCTGGGTTCCCTGACTCCATAGAGCTCTTCCTGACTGTTTCATAAGTTAAATGAACCCCAGTAAAGTAACTTTTTATGATATTGTGAATATATTAAAATGTTTAAAACTATAATAGAAAAGCATACTTTATGAGTGTCGTTAACAATTTCTCTATCATGAAGAGAGTGTTTCCACCTATTCTAGTATTTCACACTACTTTCAAATAGACAGGCAGATCATATCTGTGTTACAATATTAGCAATATTAGGGTCCAAAACTTAATTCAACTCCTTTATTACTTTTGCAAAGTGCACACTTGCATTTGCCCCATATTGTGGGTGACTTGGATCTGCACATAATATTAAACCAGTTTTCTTAGATCACTAAGTCACAACAAATGAAGAACAGAAATAAAACAGTAAATTTCAGCAAGAATGTAATTTTTGAAGTGTTAAAAGCCTAGAGAAAATTTCTGCCTGGATTTTCAAATTTTTTTTAGAGATAACCTGAATTTTGTCAATATTTAAGCATTGTCTATTTAATGCAGGGAAATTTCTTAATCTCTAGTGTAAGAAAGTCTCTTTCTACTTTTCCTTCCTCCTCTTTTGCTTTTTTTAAAATTACTTTTTCCTCTCTTTTCAATTTTCTTTTTTTTTTTTAAGGAATTGTTTTTTGAACAAAAAGAAAGAAATTTCTAAAGCGCACTCCTAATTCACTCATTAAAGAAGATAAACTATTAATACTTTTACCTTTTCCCACCCCAAGAAAGAATAATGATGCAGGTCAGGATCTGCTACAATAGATTTTATATTTTACAAGATTTAATCTGCAGAGATGAGTTAATATTTCCAGGGAGTGGCATCTCAATAGTCGTTAATATGTCTCCCTCTTATAAATATGATCTCAGATGATTGAAAACAAAGTTTGAATACTAAGGCAGTTAATTAGTTTGGCTCCAAAAGGCACCAAATAATATCTCCTTCAAAACAATCTCTAAGTGGATGAGGTTCTTGGAAATACTATGACATACACCGTAATAGTTGGTTGTAAACATAGATCTGGAGCCTTGTTCCTGACCACAACAGAAGATGCTAGAACAAAACAAATTACTCCTGTACATGCCATTGTTGCTTCCTGGAAGGATAATTTCTTCGTCTTTGAATATGGATATTCACCCTTTATAGCCATAGAATAGGGGTGTGCAAACTCTGTAATACATTTAGACTGGTGTAAAACCAAATCAGGACTAGAATCTGAACCTGAATTCAGAATTACAAAATCTAGCATAATGTTATAATTCCAGAATTTAAACAGCCAACTGGCAGAAAACTTTCTCTGTGACCAGGTATAAGTAACACCTTTTGCCTAAAAGGCAATAGTCCGTTTTTGTGTCTTGCTTTAATGTATTGTAGAAGGAGCCAGAACTACAAAAATACCTTCATTTTTTTGCTGAGAGGATCTTACTTGATAAAGAAAATCCGTATCTCAACATGTTTGTGAAATTAACTTTTCACTGACACTTGATTTCAATGTCTGAGTAAAGGGACTTCAGTAGTGCCGGTGGGTAGGGAAGCAGAATAGAGAAGGAGCCATCAGAGAGACTTGAGACAAAGCCAAGTTCTAGGGAAAATATGCACTATTACGGCTCATTGTAATTTAAGTTAATACAAGAGAAACCCAAGAGAGAGGTATATTTGGAATCACACCCACAGCACTCATTCTTTTTGGAGTGGGATGAGAACTTATGTACTAGTATTGTCCTGTTCTTAATATTAACTCAAAAAGCTGTAGCATAAATACCAAAATTTCTGAAAAAAATAGCTGCATCTATATATTCTATGGAAGACTGTTAAATACTGGTGTTGTCTGTTTAAATTATTAGGTATCATCACAGATTAATCTATTTTTAATGTGGGACTTGGAAAAATTCAAAGAAATCTTACATTTTGTGTATAAAGGACACACACAAAGTCCAAGTCTCTTTTCTTTGGCACATCTGCAACTTTAATATGTCTCGTGCAGTTTTTGAAATGTTTTTATGAGAAAATATAAAATGCGTATTCTTATATGTCAAGGACCATATAAACTCATCTGTGAAGTCACACGGGCTTCACTTTGCCCTCTGACGCAGTCTTTGATTCCTTTGTGTTTGGAAGATCTGAACCCATCTGTTTTAACCAGCAGAAGGAGAACAAATGAAGCAGTGTTTCAACAACTGAAAACCATCACAAGAGACACAGATCAGCTTAGACTAGAACTAAACCGATGTCAGAAATATCACCACCACAAGCTTCCAGTCCTTTAACTGGTACTTATCTGACCAATAATGGCTGAAAGCCATCTATCATTGCTTAAACTACATGATGATAAAACCAGAGTCTGGAAAATATCATTACTTGATCTATTTGGTAAACTTTCAAATATTTCTTTTAGAAGATTTGCCAGGCAAACAGCATAGTATAAAATTCAGTTTTATTTAATTTGTGTTTTATTGCTTTTAAATTTAGCTTGCAAAAAAGGACATGATTAAAGAGCTACAGCTGAGTGAAGGTACAAAGCTTCTGTTGTAGAAATAGGAGTGATTCTGGGTCTGTAGATAATTTGTAGCTGTGTTTTAGCCCAGAAAATTGTGCTGCAGGGGTGTTTAGTGGGTTTAGATGTGTTTCTGAAATCAGCTGGATAGGTTGAACGCAATATCTTACTTGACCTTTTTCTTTGTTATGGCTACTGTTGGCTGTGTCAAGGCCAAAATATTGGTACATCCAGACAGACCATCCATTCCTTATTTCAAAGTAATATTACAAAATTCATTCTTTCATTGCCAGAATAAAAGAAAGGCTCAGTCAACAAACCAGTCCTTAACAAAAACACAAAATAATGAAACTTTTAATTGATCTTTGTTTTCACTGTAGAATTCAGTCAAAATAATTCCCATCTTGATGTAAACCTATCCACAAATCTTCCTACAAGCATCTTTTGGATTTTCTGAAGATCTCACGGCCTTGCAAACCTGAAATAAGAAAAAATACATTTAGGTTTCTTTTAAATCTTTTCTCTTAAAGGCAAAAAAGGGACAGAATTTATTTACAGAGATCTTTAGTTTTACATGTGTGACCCAGGAATATTTCTGGACAAATTTCATTATCTCTTCTGTATACAGGAAATGTTTGGTGCCTGTGAAGGCTGGTAGGTGTATAGCTGAGTTTTGATGGGCAGTATGCAGGATTGGAACATGGAAACATTTTCTGAGCTGCTTTTGGGGCTGTAGAAAAGGAAACTTCCCAGCTAAGGGGGAGGTACTGCAAAGAGGTTTTCTTTGGGCTTTAGGCAGGACAGGTCAAGCCTTTGAAGTCTTTTGAAGGGAAATGAAAGTTCTGCCTCAAAAAATTGAAGTGGACACCAATAAGCTCCAACATTGAGATCACTGCTGGAAGACTTTTTCTTTTGTATTTGGTAAAAGAAAAGAAAAGAACCAAGGATTGATAGTGATTTATGCAAATATGACAGGATTTGCTTCTCAGGGGGAGATTTGATGAGTGCTGAATCTAAAGCCTCTTTCCCAAATGTGTCTTCATTTCCCCTGTCTGAAAAGAGAGGCATGTGTAACTGAGCTCAAGCAATACCAATTTGCATTTATGTAGCACGTTCAAAATCAAAAGCTCCCAATACTTTTTAACAATATGCATAGCAAAGATTTCAAAGACTTTTAAAATGCAAAAGGTGGTAAATGCATTTGCAAAACAGCTGCAGACATTGTAAAGGAAATTGTAAAATTGCCCAAGCTTCAATTTTTCAAAGACTGTGATTTTTTTAGCTTTTTTTTTTTTTAACTGAATAGACAACCTGTATGTATGGGCAAATATCTAGGAGAATAGACTCAGAACTCTTGTAATATAGAACAGAAAAACTATTTAAAATAAGTAAAAATTGACTAATTAATACGAATTTTTTTATTTTATTTACTCAAAAAATTATTTCTTAAGTACCAGGAAAGAGCACAATAACTGTCTCCAAATTTGCTGTAGATAAAGCAAAAAATATTTTAATCCTTCCTGATGAAATTATAATAGTAGTTCCAGCATAGTTGCTAAGAAATAAACAGAGAATTTTTTATGAACAAAAAGAAAAATATGTTATGGCAGTTTTAAAAGTAAAAAGCTGTATGTTCATGTTATTATGAACATTATGAAAATTTAAAGCAGTTCAGTTTTCTGAAGTTCTCTCACAGAATATTAATAATAAATCTTCATAAGAGAAAATCTTTCTATAGTCAACACTATAATATTTTTCAACTGTAAAGACAGTTAATTGAAATTAATTAATTAAGTAATTAAAAAATAATTAATCAGAAAAAGGTTTTTTCTTTGTGATCACTAATGCCTGACCTGTAAAAATATATTTTAAAAAAATCCAGTGATTGTTATTCCACAGTTGAAAGAGGAAGAATCAGTCTTCTGGACAAAGTTTTTGAAGATGGGAAAAAAATAGCAGCAGTAATATGACAATACAGGATGAGTGATGCAGTCAGTAGTTAGAACTTTGATAATGCACCAGCTTTTGAAAAAAATTACAGTAATGGTCTTGCATATGATGAAATGTAAGACAGTGTAATAATTTCAGGTAAAGTCAGTGACAAATTTTTTGCTGAGAAATAGAAATGTAAAGTACATAAACATAATGTTAAACTAAAAAGGGTTTCACTCAGTAACATATTCAGCTTCACAGGTATCTGACTTCGTGTTTTGATTCTCACCACTGTCAGTTACGAATAGAAATCCATTCTGGAAATCATAAATACCACTGAGACACTGAAACATCAAAAAAGGTTGAATACAATTTCTTTGCATAAAGGACTCTGCATAGAAAGATTACACAGTACATTTGGATGCTTCTAGAGTATACCAGAAATTTTTAAACACTCCACCTTACAGTTGTAGTGCTTTCAATTATTAACACCTTCTGGAGTTCTTAATCTCTCTTCTTACCTCAGTGCTGTAATCAAGAAAATGTTCTCCTTCTGTAGATAGACATGCAAGCAGAAGCTATTTGATATTGACTCTGATGTGCCTGAGCTACAGATTAGAATTAATTAAAACCATGTGCAACAAAGAGTTTAATGAATTAATTTAAAACAATTATGTATGGAAATTATACAGACAAGCATAATTTAAAAAGTAAATTCAAGTGTCAAATAATTTAATTGCATGCTTGAGGGTTTAATTGCATGCTTCAGGGTGTTTTAAACAAATGATAGAAAAAAATGTTAAGTGCTAACAAAAGTGGTGCATCCTCTAAAGCACTGCCTTTCATTTTTCACATTGTTCCATACTCCATTCTAGGAAGACTGCCATGCTGTTTCAGAGACACTCCATAGTCAGAAGGGATTTGTACACATACATATGCTTTCCAATACTGGGCCTTTATTTCATAATTTTAACAAAAGACTAAAGACTTGAAACAGGCACTGTTAGTGAATCAACAGCATTGAGAATGCACAGAAGTGATTAAGCATCCTCTGATGCATTTAGAGATTGAAAAATAGCTCAGAAAGCAAAGATATTTAATGCAGAAGAATGGGTAACAGGGCACTATGGGCATTAGAAATATGAGACCACCTCTTAGGGCAGCCAGGCAGAACACCATGAGCTGGTATAAATATCACCAGTGTGTCTTTCAGTAAGTTAATTCAGAAACAACTTCTGAACTGTCAAGCAACATGAAAATGGACCAAAGGGATTTGCAGACTGCAAAAGCAAAAGAGGTAGCTCCAAAGCAGTAGTAACTATGAATCACCTTTGATTGACACATTGCTTGTAGCAAGGAATTTTTTGATTCTGTTAATTTCATTAACTACAATACTTGAAAATATGCTTTGGGAAACCATGAGGATACAATAACTAGTTGTGGGAAACAGTACACTGACTCATCTCTCACTGAAGTCAATGGAAAAACTATGATTTACTTCAACAGGTTTGACCAGCTTCATGTCTGAAACAAACAAAACCTTTGACAGGCTTTCATGAATCATGAGATAAAAATATCCTCGAATTGAGGCTTTGAACTTCTCTGTATGTGAGATTTTTGACTTGAAATACCAGGAATAGACCCTTCTATTTAGCCTTGGACAACTCACACTAGTTGCTGTAAATGTCTCTCTTCCCTCCACTGCATGTTGGCCAACATTTGGTGACACTGATAATTATTTGTGAAGAAGAGTGGCATACCCCAACAGTCTCCCACGCTCACCAAGAACACAAAGCTCTACAGAAACCTCCTTTTGTGTTCTCAGAATTAAAAAAAAACATTAATCAAAATTATCTCCTCTAATAATAAAAGGACCCATCATCTGCCTAAAAATAAACACTGGAAACAAAACATAAAAACTGCAAACTTTAATTAGAAACACAGAAAATTGAACATGTCTGATTCAAACTTTTGGCTTGAGTTTCTGCCCTGAAAATAGCACAGCAGATCTTGGCTAAATGCAGGATTTGTTCTGGATAGGCACCAGGAGCACCCAGGCTTCTCAACACTGCTCAGCCCCCAGCCCAGGGCAGGCTGGGAGAGGATTTTCCCAGGTTCCCCTCACCCATGCACAGGAGGGAAAAGATGCTTGCTTTGGCTGATCCACTCCAGACACCACACCAAGCTTCCATCAGCTTAAAGAGCAGCCTAGAAAATTTGCCTAAGTCTTGAGTTAGCTCTTTTAGATGCTGTTGAAGGCAGTTGTGTCTCTCCTTTCTTCAGCTGGTTTTTCATGCGGTCAGTGAGAGAAAGTGAAGCAAACAATTGCTGTAGTCAATAGGAAGATAACTGTCCTTTTAATCAGAATTGCAGGAATTTTGACTCCCTTAGTAGTTGTTGCAGGGCACTTGTTAAAATATTCCTGTTGTGACTGAGTTCAGAACTTCCTGTTCAAGGAGACAAATCTTTTCTCTGAATTTACCTTATCAGACCAGATGATACCTCTCTCTAAGGTACCTGATATTTCTATCCATTTCATTGCACTAGTATGTATGAAGTCATAAATAAACCCTGCTTAAATATGGGAATTTCTCTGAGGCTGGGGCTGCTTCTCTGAGTAGAGCCAAACACATTGAGATGCCAATCACCCAACAGTGGGACTGCTTGCCATAATATGAAGAAACAACAATTGAATAATTTTCCTTAGTATTTTTTTCCTTTAAGAATGGCATCTAATTACATTGCAATATAAAGAAATGTAGGAAGTAATAGATGGCAATTTAAAATGACAGAACTCTGTGTTACTTTTTTTCCCCCTAAGTTCTTTAGATGCCTCAAGTATTAATTATATTTTTTTCATGATGGTCTTGATCTGCCAAGCATGTTAGAGGCAGTAGTTTCATGAGGAATCTAAATGACTTCTTCTTTCAAGTATCTTGAATCCCTCGTACATACATACGAGCACAGTACACAGAACTGATGCTGATTTAGCCAACTTTTTCAAGCACTAATGTTTTCATAGCATGTCATTGAACTGGTAAAGACGAACACACTTTTAAAGTACTTATGAACAATTGTCTTATAAACTTTTATGCAGCCACATAATGGCTAACATCTGCTGATGCTCAAACTACTACGGCATGAATTTTAATGAGTTTGTGAATTCTTTTGTCCTTTCTGATTAACTCTCGTATCTGCCAGGTACATTTTGTACTGAAACATGGGGGTCTAGAGGAGAAAGGTTTTAAAATAAACACAGAACTCAACTATTTGCTGGTCACCTAGAGCAGCATTGCTGAATCATATGGCTTCTGTGAGGCAACATGTGAAAAAAAAATTTTGAGGTACTGGCAGATAGATGATTGCTTCAGTGACTGTGCTGGCCTGGTTGGCCAAGGATGGGTGACAGCCACAATCCCTAAACACACAGGTCTACTCTTATTTCCCTTAAAATGAGTTCAGGCCCTGCAGGCAGGCACACTTCATACCTGTGTGAATACAAAGGACAAATCTCTGTTCTTTCTCTCTGAAAACAATGAGAAAAAAATCTGATTAACCTAAAAGGCAGTAAAGATGGTTTCTTCTGTGGTTTTGAAGAAAAATAAAATAGGAAATTATTTCCAAAACTGAGATAAGAAATACACGAAGATACAAAACTGAACTAATTAATGGGACTTTGAGGACTAGAAATTCAGAAAGGAATACAAAATGGGATGAATGTAAAAAATGCTATCTGTGAGAATAAAAGTAATAATAGCTGAGGTGAAAAAAGAATCTTAAAATGAGAACCCAGATAGTAACACGAAAATCTAAATAAGAAAATTTTAAAAAGATGATAAAGAACATTTTGATTAAAGCATAAGAAAATAAACAAAAATAAAGATCAGTAAAAGGATAATATACATAATTTGTGTGTTCAAATCAGCAGAGACAGGTAAGTTTCATATCAAGTATTCAAATGTCTAGTTAAAGCAATCTGCAAAATATCAGGATTGTTCTGAGAATTTGTAGATTGTAGAAACTGTAACAGAAATTGTCCATCTGACTGGCTGTGTAGCTTAAATTTTTCTCCTAGAAATTGTCTGTACAGATTACTAAATTATGAATGTATATGAAAGGAAAGACCTTTTTAGAGTTAGTCCCAAGCTCCATTAACTTCTCTATCTTTTCCCCTGCAGTGGCCAATAATGTGCACTCAGTAAGAGAATAAAAATGGAGAATACTCCAAAAAACATTTTTGTTGCATACTCTTCCAATCTTCAGTGACCAGTGGCTCAAGTATTCTTTTATGTTTAGTGGTCTACAGTGGATTTATAGCTCCTTATTGTGCCTGGTTTCCTCTTGGACACCTGTAACCTTTTATCATGAGCACAATCACGCAGCAAGGAGTTCTACATCTGATGCACAGGTGCTGTAAGGAACCATATAGGAGGAAAAAAAAATTAAAATGACTTTCAGGACTGATAGGAAAAGAATGTCAGAAAGTCAGTTCTGTTTGCATAACAGAACTCTTCCAGTGATTAAAGAAAAGTGGATGACGTGGTAAACTGTGACTTTGGAAGTGATGGATTTTGCCCTGTGAGTTTTCCATACCAAAGAAAGAAAATAAGTTATGTGTACACAGACCAAAGAAAGAAAATAAGTTATGTGTACACAGACCTGAGAAAATGAAGTATGTGTTGCTTGCAAACAAAGCAAGGAGGTGGTTCTGATAGAAGCCTGAAAGGTTTTGATGACAATCTTATTTAGATGAATGATGCTACCCCTTCTGGAGGGTTGAATAATACTCTTGAAAAAGTTGCTTGTGACATGAAAGGAGAAGGAATTGCAAGTGTCAGTGAGTGAATTGGTAGCAGAAGGAAAAAATGTGAAAAAATCTTTCCAGAAATCTCCTATGGAAATAGAGTTCTCTATGAGCACTTCAGGACAGAATTTCAAAGATATTGCAAATAGTCTTAATTCTCAGATCAGTTTCTGATGCAGCAAGCTGCTTACTTCAGAAAGGTAGATGTAATTGCAGGTTGAGTGGTTTTAATTCTGAAGTGTAACCACACTGTTGTCAGTGGAATAATGCCAAAGTCCACCACCAGTTAAAGATCTAGTGCTTGTGTTTGTTTTGTTTTACAAAGGAAAAATGTAAATCATAACAGAAAGTTTAATAAAAGACACTCTCTGATAAGCTTATTGGGTGAAAGTTTTGAAAAAGTGTCTTGGGATAGGCAAGTTCTGAAACACAGTGGATCCAAAGCAATGGTCAGTTTGTAAGTGTTAATTATACATGTTCAATGGTAAAATATTTCTTATATATGAAACACATTAATGCATTTATGTAATAAAACCAGAGCTAGTTGAATGTCTAGATTCCAGAATGGAATTCAGTGGGCTGAAAGTTCAGGGTGCCTGTTGGCCAGTGAGCAGCCATATGAAACCTCACTCTCTTGACTTTCAAACTGGATCCTGCAGGCCAGACCTACAAAGGAATTTAGGTTCCCCTTTCTTTTACAGAATCCCAGAGATGCTTAAGTAGGGGTTGGGAGCCTGAAATCTTTGTGTGTCTTGGCTTGTATATGCAACATTTTCTATAGACTTGTGCACAAATCACAACCACGAAGGAACACCTGGGGAGGGAGAAAGAGGAACTGATCTCACAGCTTCATATGTTTTTTATTACTAGGTAACTCTTTCCATGCAGTGTGTGTGTACAGAATGGTTGGGGTCTGGCTCCCAGGGAGGGCAGCTTACATCACAGAGTTGGGAATAAACAGCCAAAAGTTCAGCACTATTTAGTAAAACCCAGACCAAGCTACTTGATCTTCAGACATAGAAAATACATCTTTTGCAGTCTGTGGAGTACTTTATTAGCTGTCAGTAGATATGGCATGACTTTCTTTCCAATTTCCCATGGCTGCAGTGTGTCGCCAGAAGTATCTGTTAATTTTGAATATGTTCAGTGTTGGTGGATGGGGTGCAGGACAAGGTTGAAATGTCAAGAAATTAATCTGAAATTTTCTGGATTTCTTCCACATTGTGGGATCCAGCCCATACTGCAGGTGGTGGTCCTATAAAACAGTTGTTTTTCACAAATCATTCTGCCTTGCTCATTAATTTAATGAACCAGAGGGACATTTCCCTGCAGTCTTTTTTAAGAAAAGGGCTATCCAGACCTACATGTCTGCTCTCCACAGTCTGCAAAGTGTTACACCTCCCTTGTCAATGTATATGTGGAGACAGAGAATTCATTGGGCGTTATGGACCAGCCAGCTGAAAAGGGAGACCAGATCTGGAAGAAGCAGAAAGTGTTAAAGCCATTTCTTATGTGAAAGTTATTTCACTTCAAATTGCTGAAAATGCAGATTTGTCTCATTTTTAAAGCTCTATAGGACAGTTTACACAAAAACCCAGATCAGCAATAATTAACATTTATGGAGTTCATCTATTGGACATACTTTTTCCTGTTCATGAAACAAACACAGTTGCACAGGTCAGCATTTTCAAAGATTCCAAACGGAAGGCTCCAGGGACTTGCTAAAAGACAATTAGTGCTCTTTTTTTTTTCTTTTTGTTTTGTTTTGTTTTGTTGGTTTGTTTATTTTTTGTTTTGGTTTGGTTTGCTTTTTTTTTTTTTTTTTTTTTTTGTGTGTGTGAAAGGTTTAGGGGTTCCAACAGTTATGTAGTCTGAAATCAGAGCAAAAATAACATAATCCCATTTTTGTTTTCTGAGGAAACAATTTAGAGAGAAGGTGCTATCTAAGAAGGTGCACCAGACAAATGGTTGGGTCTTGGACCTAGAAGCTCTTGGTAAGCACCTTCCCTGCCCATTGAATTGCCAAACAGGTCTTTCTTCAGTCTCTTCTCTTCAGCCCTCAGTATTCATGTAAACAATCCAGTGTTGATTGAAGAAGACAAAAAGGAGAGACATTTAATCTAGATACATCTGGGAAGACACATTGTTCAAAATCACCAGGTCCTGCATACCGCATGGCAAATGTTCTTTCTCCCTCTTCAGTTGCACCCTGGCTCTGAGATGATTTAAAAACAGTGTGTTTCTGTGGACTATGCAGAATTTGCTGCCTCTAGCAGATTCACTGCTTCTCCAAAGGCATCTTTAGAAGGGACATTTCAGATGATGTTCTCCAGTGGTGCTGAGTGTGTGCGTGCTAACAGTCCCCACTGCCTGTTCTCACTGGAGAGGAGTTAGAACAATTTTTGACCCCAAAAATGCTGTAAGGCATGAGTTAAATGATCATTTTGATTCCTACAATTTCCTGACAAACAAGGGCTAACATATAGCTTACAAATTCAGATAATTCACCAGGGAGCAGATACTTAGAAAGAAGAAATGATAGATGAGATGGGATATAGAGGAGCTTTTGTACAGCAAACCAGATAAAATTATGTTTGCTCCTGAGTGCCTTTGTGTTGTAAGGTCAACTCTTTGGTGGAGAGAAACAATACTGGCACTTAAACAAGATTAGGAGCAAGAGGGCATGGTTGCAATCCAAGTTTGGGAGGGGCGGACAGCACTTTGAGGAACTGGAGGAACTGGGGACTTATGAGAAAGAACACTGTAAGCAAGCTAAGGAAATGAAGGGCAATTTAAAAAAAATAATTGGCTGACTATGAGCATGAGCTGGCTATTTAAGAAACTTGGGTTCACTTTTGCTTGTGCCAGGTACAAACTGTTTCATCTGCTTCAGGGAATAAGTCTAAGATGTCACAAGATGAAAACCTAGTGTAGTTTGGAGAAGTTGGAAAACTTATGTAAGACGTTATTTTATTAATTTAGGACAGTCTAAAATCAGGTAGTTATTCAGCCCCTGTATACAAGGTAGTTTAGTCCTTGAGGAGAGACAAAAAATATCCAGACTACGCTGAAAGAAGACTTCATCCTTCTTTCCCTTCCCTCCTGCACTCTCCCATCCATTGCCTTTCCTCTACAACTGCAAGTCTTTGTGCAGCTAGTGAGTGAAGGTGATTGGGAAATGAATCAGTTTAAAAATAAACCTTGTGCTGGGTTAGTTTTAACCTGGATTGGTTTCCTGATCCGGTTCCTAGTGCAGCCAACATGGCCAACAATGTCTGTATCTCGCTTTACGGCCGCAGCCTCTGCCTTCTGCGATTTGCATTAGCCTTGCAGCTGCTGCACGTGTGCTCCGTAGGACTCTCAGACCACACTAAGGAACACTGTGCTATGGAAAGAGAGGGCTGGGTCTTCCATGTGGGGAAATAACACTGTACTCAACTGGAAATGTTTTACTGGAAATGTGTCTATTGCCATCATTCAGGCTAAGCTTACACAAAATAACTCAGTGACTGAAATATGCTTGCCATAAAACTACCTATGCTAATTTCAGACTTTTCAGTGATTTCATGGCTACTATAAATGTTCTTATTCTCATATAGCATTGCCAGTTAACAAGCTTTATAACTCTGTTCAGAAACTATTGTGAAGCACTCTTCCTGTCCTGAAGTGTAGCCCTTTCTAATGGACCTTTTTAATTCTCAGAAGAGAGGTCTGAAAATAGTGAATACAAAAATCATGGTTTTTACTGTTTAAAAAAAAAACATTTTAGGCTCATCACCACTGGACTTTACTTTTTCAGTTCTGCTATCAGTCTAGCTGCACAGCTGTGCTGTCTCAAATTTAATTGTACTCTAATCCTGCAGTTCTGCCCATCTCCTCACCACCTCTAAGTCTCTGCTTAAACTCTCCTTTTCTCTTGACAGGTCTTAGCAAGTTCTGCCTTTGATCTTTCCTTTCCTTTTTCCTTTCCA